>NC_053121.1:14709312-14834312 GCF_010015445.1 Perca fluviatilis | reverse complement strand
TGTCAATTTGTGCTTTAAAAAATGTGCACACTCATATCTAAACGCCTTCCTGTCCCTACTGTTGTCCTCCAGGTGTGTGTAGGTGGGAAGCGACGTAAGGATGAGATCAGTGTAGACAGCCTTGACTTCAGCAAGAAGATCCTACACACTACGTGGCACCCGCATGAGAACATCATCGCTGTAGCGGCCACCAACAACCTCTACATCTTCCAAGACAAAGTCAACTAAAGCTGCTGACCCCTGACCCCCACACACACACGTGAGGGGGCTGCAGGGAGAGCTCGGGTTGGAGAAAGAGAGAAGATGGAGCCCTTATCTACGTTCTTCTCCTCCTCTCCCTAGGTCTTGTTGCTGCCAGTCTCGAATTTTGCCGCTCTGCTGAGGAAGCGCAGAGATGAGTATCCAGTGACTGAATAACGGACAGTATGAATTCTGGGAAGCTGGAAATTGATACAACCTGGATACAGCATTGGGGGGGGGGGAGGCTCCTCGAAATCAAGAATGGACTTTCATTCTTCAATTTGACTTCTAATTTAATTTATTTAGCCACGCGGACACCTGGAGAAGTTGAATCCTGTGTAACAAGAGGATTGCTGCAGGAATACTGTGATGTAGCAGCCCTCGGGACCCTGGAGAAAGGGGCTGGACGTGGGTTGGCTGAACATAAAATAGAGCACACAGACAAGAAACCATAGCTTACATGACGGTGGCTCATTGTCATGTAGCAACAGTGCCCCCTCTCTTTGGATCTGCTCATGCTACAGCGCATGTGATCGACCCTGCGGCCTGGAACTGAGGCGACGTTTACCGACCAGTGCAACCAGCTGCAGTATTCCTACAAAAGAGGAAGAGACTGTTAATGTCTGACCCCAGGAAGTGAGAGTTTTCTCTGCCTGTGACTCCACGTGGTCAGTCTTTCTTGTACCAATTCTGTGTCTCCCTGGTGAGACCGCTGTAGTCTGTAATGTGAATGAAGCCCCAGCGGGCTGTGTCAATGGTTTTATTTAATGCTGTCGTTTTATTGAGTCCTTCGCTTGGTCAATGAGTCTGTTTAGAAGCTGTGGTGCCTTCTTTTGGTATGTGGGGGTTTGATGTCGTGGGAGTGGGAGTGGGTGGGGGGACTGAGTACAAAGGCAGGAGTGTGAATGTTTCAATGAAATGTTAACTTAGGAATGTTTCTTTTTTCGTTTTGTTTTTCTCTTTCTCTAAAAAGAAAAACAAAAATTAAAAGCACCGCCGAGGCTCGCAAGAGGAAAATAAGTGCTTGAAGCGATGTCATCATGATTACATTACAGCACCCGGCTACATGCTTGGGAGTTTAGGGGAGGGCGCTGTGATGTGTACAAAGTAATTGTTGCTCTTATCATATTGCAGTCAGTCTGATGTCATCAGTTTGCAAGAGACACGACAAAGCCACATTCAATTTATTTATTTTTTTCGTGCTAAATTACCGGTTTGAAGAAAAACTCCACCAAGTTTAACCTTGTTTGGATTGTACCGAAAATGATCTGTAGATGGTAGAACCGTAAACTTTTCAGGTTGAATTATTGAACTTGAGATTTCTCGGCGTAACATAATGCTAGCGTAGCTCTTTTTTTTTTGCATGCGTTGGATCTGAATCTGATGAAACGGACAGCCTGCATTATAGATATTTGAACATCTACAGATCATTTTGAGGCACTATGCAAGTAAACTATTTTTGCAAGTTTGACTTAAGATTGCTGCAGGGTCTGTCCACGCTCCTCCTCTTGTTGAAGATGGGTAATGTGGAACGGTAGCAGGTTATTGTGTTTCAGCACTCGTCTCCGATCAGTTTAGAACTCCTCATTTGTTTTTAAGAGCCAGCTACCATTAAGAAAAGCAGTCAAAGGTCTACATGAACTCTGTGACATCAGGGAATTATTATGTGTGATTCCTTTAAACATTAATGTCTTCTAAACAACCTCCTTTGTGACACTTCTAATTGAAACAAAAAAAAAAAAACTTTTATAGCTCAGAATGTATTGAAATGCAATTAATTACCATGCAGTCTTTATGCTTACTGGATTTTCTTTGAATAAAAAAAAGAATAAAGATGTGCAAGTTGAAAGCCTGTTGATGGACCTCCAGTTAATGCTGCTGACTTGAAATTGAATGTATGTAAATCGTCTGACTTATTGATGCTTGTGGTGTAAGGGCGCCCTCTTGTGGATAAAGAGCAAGACATGTCAGACATGGCTGTTGCAAAAAAGGGAGGAAACATGATTTTCATCCACTGGACAAAGCTAGTGGTTTATTTAAAATTACTAGCCACTGTCACAATTTTCTTAAAATCTTTTGATTATTAATGTTTATTCAAATTATGCTAATTTACCATTGTACGAGCAGAAATCCAGCTTCCAAATGAAGATCGCTGATCTATGCGGCTCACACATCAAACAAAAATGACAGAATCCATCTGGATTGCTGTTGGATGCTTCAGAGGATATATTTTATGTATTGCGAGTAACAAATTCTAAAATGCCTTTGCTATAACAAGCAGAAAAAAATTCAGCAGTTAAGCATTAGTATCTTCTAACTCACGCTAAGAAAACCACGCTGTAATTTATTACTTATACACAAACACAATTTAGAAATCAGTACATTCATGTGTTTTACTGTGCACATTATGCAGAGTTTTTCTAATTGGCCCAATGAGGCCAATGTAGTCGACGCACACTTTGTCAGCTGGCAACAGCAGCTGTCAATCAAACTGCATCTATATAACCAGTGGCAGAAGTGGCATCGCCGTGTCTCCGGATAAACCCGGGGACAGACAGGAGCTCCACTGTGATTATTGATCGTCCATCGGTACCTTCTCTGATGTTTTGATAGAGAGTGGTAGTATTGCTATTGAGTGGTAGTATCGATATATTAAAAACTCCTTTCAGCTCTTCAATTATTGATAATCGTCTACCCAGAACCATTTTTTTTCTTCTCCTGGCTGCTTTTGACTTTTACTATCTTTTCTTCTCATATCAGCTCACCATCCTTTTCTTTTGGAAAAGATGGATAAATTGAGTGGGAACAATGAGACAGTGGTGAACAGCTCCATAGACAAGTGGTCGTTCAATGAACGCGGCTCTTACCAACACCTGGACCCCGGGCAGCTGAGGGTCCTGGTGCCAGCTATTCTGGGAGTCATCTGTGTCTTGGGGGTGGCTTGTAATCTCACTGCGATGATTATCTTGTTCTCCAACGCTCATAGGGGCAAACTGTCCCTCATCAACTCCCTCGTCTTCAACCTGTTGTTTGCCGACGTGCTAGTGCTGCTGTTCACGGTGCCTTTCAGGGCTGCGTCCTACTCCAAAGCTAGCTGGAATCTGGGCTGGGTGGTCTGCAAGACGGCCGACTGGTTCCTCCAGTCCTGCATGGCAGCGAAGAGCTTCACGGTGGCTGTCATGGCCAAAGCGTGCTACCGCTACGTGTCCAACCCCACCAAGCAGGTGAGCATCCACCTGGGCTCCATGCTGGTGGTGTTCCTCTTCATCTGGCTTTCCGCCTGCTCGGTCACCATCCCTCACTGGCTGTTTGCCACACTGCGGAGAGAAATCCGCGGGCTGGCGTGTGTGCTGATGGTTCCTCCTGAAGCCCGGGACTTCATGGCTGTGTACGTCAAAGCGTACCCCCTGGGGGTCTACTGTGCTCCTCTCTGCTTCGCCCTGATGTACTTCTGTAGGGCTTATAGCCAATGCCAGCGCCGCTCCAGTAAAACTCAGAACCTGCGCACCCAGATCAGAGCCAGGAAGCTCACCTTGATGCTGTTTAGCCTGACTGTGGCCATGACTATTCTCTGGCTTCCACAGTGGGTGGTGTGGGTTTGGGAGCGTCACGTTGCGGAGAAGGATATCGAAGGAGCTCAGCCCCTCATCTCTTCTCTTCCCCCTCTTCTAACCCTCTCTGCCCAGCTGCTCACCTTCTCTCTGTCCCTGGTGAACCCTCTCATTGTCCTCTTCCTCTCCGAGGAGTTCAGAGAGGGCTACAGGGGGCTGTGGAGGCGCCTCACCCTGCGCAAACAACCTCCTCCAAAGCCAAAGCCGGGACCTCACAACCCTACAACTCTCCAGTCGCCTTGCCCCAGACCAGAGACTTCGGGCCAGCTGGGGGGGGAGAGGAGCCTCCGACCAAGCTTCAGCCAGGCTCCCAGCAGTGAGGCTCAGCCCCCGCCGGAGCAAGGAGAAAAGAGAGAAGAAGACAGGCTGAGCCTCAAAGATGGGATCGTCTTGCTTGATGTGGAGCAGTTCTGGCACGGGAGGGAGAGTGGATCGAACGCAGACGAAAATGATCCCGTGCCGTGGGAGCACCAGAGCAAAGACGGGGAAAAATAACAACCACCTTCCAGCTGATCTTCAATACAGTCCTCAGACAGCAGCAGCTTCATCAACACACCTCAGTTAAAGGACTGCAGAGAGCTGCACCGTTAATCATTTGTGTTAACTGTCAACTTTGGTTAGGATATTATTCAAAGGTAAGACATGCCATCAGTGTGCAATACAAGACTGGACTATAAATAGAGCAGTATCATCTGTAAATGAGATAAATATTACATAATATTGTCAATTTGTTGTGTTTTTGTTATTTAATGGGGAAGAACACATTACATTATAATAAGTGAAAAATGACTTTCGGTGGCTGTAAGTAAAAGCTTTTGGCAATGTTGACAATGTAAATTCAATAGTACACAGTATATCTATATATATATATATATATATATATATTTTCAGCGTGTGGTGAAAGAACATCGTAAGTTATTATTATAAGTATTTGGCATCTTAGTTGGAGGTAGCTAAATGTTAAGACCGCACTCGTGTGCAGTCATTGTTTGTGTATACCCTTTGGATATTAGTGATCTTGATGTAGGCATATGTAGGCATATGACATATGTCTGTTTCCTGTCCACTTTTTGTGAAAGATTATCGTGCATCAGATTGACCAGTGTTTACAATAAAGGCAATGTTGCCAGTGTGTGATAAAATTGTCTTGTGGTGTCAAAGATTATATCTCTCACACAAACACACACATGTGCACGCGCACACGAGTCTTAATGAGATGGAGCAGACATCAGAGGATAGACTCCTGCTGACATCAGGTCATTAAATATATTTTCATAAGGGCATCCATTAGAATTGCCAAGGGTTCTAATTAGAGGTAAAGAGCTTTCGTCTGAACTCTGAACGTGTCAGCGTGGACTCACCTCTGTGGGAGTCTCATAACAAATCCTCTATTTATTGATATGAATACGCATGATAAGTCCAAACCTCACAATTAAAAAGGGATAATCCACATCCGAGGAAACTGTGCCTGAACTGATGTATGATCGATTTGTCTGTCTGATGTATCAGCAACCCAGCTGTGCTGAACATTGAAGCCACATGTAAATAATGCTACTATTAACATTAATCAAAGACATACACTCCAAATTGTACATGGGGTCAAATATATATGGTTTGAATAATATGTAAAAGTAAAAAAAGAGAGAAGAAAATGTAGGGATGTAAGAGTTATTCCCAAGCTACTTTACAGCTCTTTTTGCTGCCGACCCTCCCTTATGACATTTTCCTCTCATTAATCATTTATGTTGACCTTTTATTGCCAGAGGCAAGCATCTCAATCAGAGCAACACTTAACTATATAACCCACCAGCAGTCCCTGGGGTGGTGACTCAGCCATTAACACTGAAGGCTCATTGTTGGAATGGAATTTTAACCTTCACCGTATAAATAGAGAAACCATAAAAGGTCAGTCCCTCCGGGATTTCGCGATGTCCCGATCGCAACAATTCACGCAAATTCAACCAATCACCGTGAATTTGGTGCGACTCGCAATTTTGACCAATCACCGCAACTTTTCCGCCAATTTGACCAATAACCGGAGTTTCGTGCGACTTCAACCAATCCCAGCGGTCCCACTTGCCAGACTTTGCGTCAGTAGGTGACTCTGAGAGCCACTGACCAAGCAGGAGTGAGAACGGGTTGACGTAACACACGCACGTCGCCAAATTCATTTCCTCGTTTCCAATATGAAGACGAGACGTGTGTGACTCGAAGATCTCACATTTACCAACAACATGTACAGCGAAAGGCCGTGCAAAACATTTCAGACCGTCCTGTCAACCTGTATACATTTTAACATCAATGTACGCTCTAACGTTTTTTCACTATGAAGTCGCTGAAAGCTGCTGAAGTTTCAATCCTGTCGGCTCTCTGCAACGGGCGGGGCTGCTGCTCAGTTCCCCCCCCCCCCGCGACTGACACGCACACACACAAACACACACAGTGGATGCAGGAAAAAACAGAGATGAGACTTGAACGATGACCTAAATTGAGGACAGCTACGCTCGTTATTGTAAGTGCAATGATAAGTCCAGCAAGTAGGCCTACTTTATCAAACCGTATGAATGTGTGGCCAGGATAGGAAATTAACTAACAATGTAAAGATCAACAAGCCGCTGACACATATGTTCAAATTTGATTCATTCAATAAATATTATTTTTTGCCTTAAATCCACCAGCCATTTTCATATTATACCAACATTTGCAGCATCCTGAGCCTTTTTGGGAAGGTTACTAGGAAAACTCAGCCCAGAGTAATTTTATTCTCCCCAAAACAAGTTTCTCTCTCGCAACTTCATTGCAACAAAAATACAAAAGACATCGCAACTTTTATTGCAATTTTTTTACAAAAGCTCCCGCAAAAATCTGGCATTTTGGGCCGCAACAATCTTAAAAAAAAAGGCTGCGAAATCCTGGAGGGGCTGAAAGGTTAGGTAACACTTTACTTTAAGTTTTCTACATAAGAGTGACATGACACTGTCATGAATACATGACACTCACATGACACTGTCATGACACAGTCATGACACATGAACCCTGACCCTGACCCTAACCATAACGTGTCATGACAAAACCGAATGACACTTACTAAAAAAGAGTTATTTCATAAACGTTTATGACTTGTTTATAATGTTTTATGACACGTTCATGACAGTGTCATGTCAGTCTTATGTAGAAAAGTTAAAGTAAAGTGTAACCAAAGGGTATTATCCAGCAATAACACAAGAATAGTAACTGTGAACATTGATCATGCTATCTTTAAATACACTATGCAACGGATATTTCCAGCCAGTACTGTTTGACACCTCTGGCATTTAAATGAGCTGGTGAATCTGCAGTTGTGGTTTTATCCCATTTCAGTAGAAAGGCCTGAAGCTCCTAATTACTGGTAATCAACTGGTGCAATCCAGGCCATTCCATATCTAAGACATATGAAATGCCTTTAAAGCTCCTACATGCCTGTAGAGTCTTCTAATCAGACCTACATTAGGCCAATGTGGTGGGACAAAGGAGAGACCCTGGTATTGTGCATGCTGATTCACTGAAATAGCTTACTGGGACACTTGATGGAATTGAGCCATTGTTGAGGTTATCAATTTCAGCTGTGCTTTTCCTACTATGACAAGTCAAAAATGTCTGCTGTGAAAATGTCCATACTTTAAAAATCTTTCAGTGCGATGACCCGTTCATTTCATGACAATGCATGCTCACCGTAGCACATGTCCATTTCTTTTCCGGTAGGTTTCATTCTGGTTTTCTGATAAACACTAATAAAATAATATCGAGACAAGCGCACTGCGGTGAAAAGCTACAGTATAGGCTTTCCCCTTTTTCCACACACCTGTGTAGCTGTGGCTGATTACCTTTATGCTTTCCGGTGACAATGCTTCCCCCTGTGATCAAACACAAAACTGCATACGCATAAATGTCACCAACGTGATATATTTACAAAACATATCTACAAAAAGTCTCCAACAATGCCTATGGTACAGCTGCTCAGGGGTTTTCACTTGTTTTGCTTAAAAGTGCTCATATTATGCTCATTTTCAAGTTCATAATTGTATTTAGAGGTTATATTGGAATAGGTTTACATGGTTTCATTTTCAGAAAACACCATATTTGTCATACGGCACATTGCTGCAACTCCTCTTTTCCCCCTGTGTGTTGAGCTCTCTGTTTTAGCTACAGAGTGAGGCATCTCACTTCTGTCCCATCTTTGTTTGGAGTCGCACATGCGCTGTAGCTAGGTAAGGACTACTAGCCAGTCAGAAGCAGAGTATGAGGACGTGCCACGCTAGGCGAGCATTATAACGTGTTACAAAGTGACGCACGTTCGTCACGGAAGTAAAGGCTGGACTACAATAGAGCTGTTTGGAGCAGTTTGTGAACAGTGTTTTCTGTTGGAGATGGTAAGTCCCTTTGGGGTGGATTTTGGGCATTTTCACTTTGTAAACCTATAATGTGCACAAAAAAGATATATAACACAATAAAGGAAAGGGAAAAAGCCCAAAAGCAAAAGATGAGCAATTTAATTAATGTGACCAAGCACTTGACTGATTTCTCTCTTGCTCACTTTGCATAGACCTTTTTTTTTTTTTTACAGAAGACATCTTAAGTCCTACACAGTAGGAAGAACACAGGTGTAAATAATAAAAACTAATGATGGCTGAATTCCATTTAGCTGCTTTGATTTCAGGGCCCTGGTATTGTGCATGCTGGCTCACTGTGGGTGCATCCCAGGTTCTTAAATTGCATCCCCAGTTCCTCCACTTGCTTCCCTTCCTCGCGTCTTAGTCCGTCCCACCGAGGAAGCATGGGTGGGACGCAAAGTAATCACGGAGGAGAGAGGAAACGAGGAAATGTTGGCATGAGACATCCTTTCCTCTGAAGCGTCACGTTAATTCGTCGGCTATATGGGCGGAGTTAGCAACAGCTTTTACCTGCACGGCTTCCGGGAAGGCTGCTCTCGTGTATCCCTCCTCGATGCTCGCTCCTCGGGGCAGGAATAAGAGCTTTGAGACGGCCTTCACGAAGGAGGGCCAGAACAACTTCCGGTTCAGCCGAGGAGCGAGCAGCTCTCACACAAAGGAACTGAGATTGAGCATGTCAGTCTCACTGGAACACTTGGAATGAACAGAGCCATCATTAGTGTTATTAGTAACGCCTGCTTTTTTTTTTTTATACAATTACAAGTCAAAAAAGGCTTGTTTGAGATGAGCAGCGCCTCGCCTGTCAAGCTGACGGGAGCAGGTAGCAGCTGCAGTGGGCGGTGACAAAAATCTGCGGCAGTTTACCGCCGTTCAAGCAGTCAAAGAAACACTCGGGTCCAATTCCTATTTATTAAAATGTTTTCAAACCCATATATCAGCTTGTACACAGTCTTCCATTTTTTTTTATTATGAATTCTCCACAGGGTCGATCTGTTGCTGATGTTAAAAGGGGTGATAGAATGCAAAACCGTTTTTACCCCGTCATAGTTGAAAAATGACCGTTTGGTGCAAACTGATCTCATGAATTGGCGTATGTATGACACGCCAATTTGTATTCCGTTTTTGCGTGTCATGAAGACGCATAATCGCATTTTTGCGTGTATATCAACGCAAATTGGCCGCCAGTGGATAGCTGAAAATGGCGTCAAATAACACGCCATTTGGCTTTATGAAAGTGGCGTATATATTTATGCAAAGTCATGATGCCATGTTGGTTTGGTGGGTAACTAGGACATACATAGAACCTCAAAATCCCATTGACACCTCTTTCCTCTGCAAATCTCACAATTTGAAACTGCTGCTGAAAACGGGCGAATCTCAACAGAGCTAAAAGTTGACTTAAAACTTTTCAACTCCTCATTTGGCTCTAGTCTCTAGTCTTTGTCACGCCCCAACATTTACATAGGCTACACCACTGACCTGAGGTCAGCAAGTCTTCTGAATCTAGGTCACGCAGATCTCTGAAATTGTATACATTGTTCATCTGCTATTTTAGAGGCACTGGCAGAGGACATTGCAGGGGTTCACTCTCCTCTCCCCGCGCTTACTAGCTATTAGGTGAGTTGTGATTCTTTGGTGGAGGTTCAGTTACCTTCCAGTAACGTTACAACTACACTAGTTATAATGAAAGTGTCGAAACATTTTGTCTCGGCTACAGCCGCTGCAGCCGGCTCCCGCCCGGGCATGTACAGACTGTGTGTGTGTGTGTGTGTGTGTGTGACATATGAGACTCCAATGTATGCGTATGTGGGTCGCTCAACCAATCAGCGCGCAGCTCATCTAAATATTCATGAGAATACCATATTTGGAAGAAAAGCTCTTGTTCAAAATAGGGCCATGTTCACAGGGTAGTTAATGGCCCACAGAAAATCACTTGGGCCATTTTCAGCCCAACCAATGTTACATACCCTATTAGGAGACCTTAAGGAACAGTGTGAAATACCCTATATAATCATTCTATCACCCCTTTAAAGTGGCCACATTATGCTCATTTTTAGGTTCATAAATTGTATTTAGAGGTTGTACCAGAATAGGTTTACATGGTTTAATTATCAGAAAACACCATATTTTTGTTGTACTGCACATTGCTGCAGCTCCTCTTTTCACCCTGTGTGTTCAGGTCTCTGTTTTAGCTACAGAGTGAGACCTCTCAACTTCTGTAACATCTTTGTTGGCAGTCGCAAAAGCACAGTAGCTAGGTAAGGCTCACAACTGCCAGCTAGCTGTTTCTCTAACTTCAGTTAGTACAAGGCAGGATCAGCCGGGAGACTTCTTCTAAACGAGGGCACACTTCCAACTTTGCGTGGAATACCTACAGAATAGGGACATGTTAGTAGTTCTATACAATTTATTTTGTAGATTATGGTGAACTAGTGTGTGTTGTAGCAGTGTTTTGCCATTGAGAATGAGGGGCTAACCGCTAGCATGGTTTAGCCCCCTCGTTTCGGCTACTGACGTAGAAAGCCATGCAGATTTTGAACAGTTCACCCAGAGACTGAAGGCAGGATACATTCAGAAACCGTATCTCATGCAAAACAGCATGGATGGGTTTTTTCCCAAGTTTGTATGCGTGTGGAAGCACCAAAGACACAAAATAACACCCCAAATCCCAGAAAAAAGTGATTTTTTCACAATACGGGCACTTTAATATATAACAGACTGGAGGTGATCTGTCATCTGAACGTATTTAGTCTCTCTAACTACGAAAAGTCACCATCAGCCACACGACGTGTTGTATTCTGTTAACAGAATAAGCCTTCAAATCAGACAAATATCTATCAAAATCTCTCCGATTCCAAAACAACGGGCAGTTTATATAAAACGTCACATTTGTTGAGTCCGTCGCGAACCACTCAGCTGTTAGATCAGCTGAGAGCCAGGCGTTTCCCATCATGCCCTGGGTCTTGCAGTCGGTGGAGAGCAACTGCGGCGCCTGGCTCTAAAAACTGCGGCCGCCTCGATCTCGCGAGGTTATCATTGCCCACGTGTGCATGGCGTCAGAGCAAGTCGGGATCAAGTCGGACACAAATCTAACCGGCACATTTTGAATACACCATGCCAGCTGTTTTCGCTTATTGTGCCTGATCGGACCTTGACTGCCTGACTGACATCTCCCTCGCGCTCCTGCTAGTGACATCTCCCTCGCGCTCCTGTTAGTTTAGTTACATCTGTTTGGACAGGACAACGTACACATTTATCACACTGGCTGTCTGAATTTACCCATAATCACCCAAAATCAGAGCAGAGAGGAGGGTTTCATTGGGATAAAAGTGGAAGAAACAAGTGGTAATCAACATTACAAGTGGAAAAACAAGTCAGGCTTAATGAGGTCATAGCACAAGGCAGGGGAGCTTTCAGCAGGTAAGATCCCCTCCTGGCTGCGCCCCCCCGCTGCAAGGGGAGGCAGGGGTGTCACCCCTGCATTTTATCTCTCAGCCAATCATCATCTCTAATAAATGACACTCCACAGGAAGTGACATGCTAGCTAATACTAATTATGCTCAGCAGGAGAGGCTGGCTGCAATTAAGCCACATGCTTAAACCTTTGCCTGCCAATGCCACATCTGCCTGTGAGTGACAGCTACCTTTGCCTCCCTTTGGTCCTGTGGAAGATCAGTCTGCAGAGAGTCAACCAGGACATTTTTGTGTGTGTGTGTGTGTGGCTGTTTTTGTGTTGAAGGAAGGTTGGTTCAGGGGGTCTAGCCTTGGTCTTTTGATGAGAATAAATCAGAGAGCTTTCATCTCAGTGAAGGATGTGGAAATCTAAAGGGCAGGCACCTTTCAGCATTTCCAGCAGTGCTAAGGGGGGGTGTCATTTAAAACCTATACATCCACTATTGATGTATAATCGATCAATTGAAAAGCAGAGGAATGTGCTTTGACATCAAAGGCCTCCTCTAACAACACAACCAAAAAAAGGATTGCACATATGTAAGTGATCAAGGAAGTGATGTGAATGTGATGTGAACCATTTTAATTTGGCATAAATCGGTATAACAAATAAAAGGTGTTGCCTGTAGTGAAGAACCCACAGACAAATAACATCCAACGCTGCAGTTCCCCCTCAGCTGTCAGTGTTTTTAGCATCTTTCAGTTCTATGTTTGGGTGTCTGGTCTCTGAATGAGACAAATTAACTGAAGCTGCTACTGTAGCCTACAGCTGGGCTGCTCATCTTTATTTTTACAGAACGGACACAAAGCGACGCACGGGCCTGCTCTGTTTGAGCCTGAACCATATAAACCCTACAACAACTAGGCTAATGACATTCGGGCTACAATAAAAACACTCGAAACGACCTGGTTAAAATTGGTGCACATAACAATTTTTTAGACTGACCAACATTGCCCTCTAGCGGCGTGCAGTCGTATTTCAGCAGGCAGTCTGTTTTCAACTGTTTTGGGCACAAACAGACAGGACAAAGCTAGCAACTAGCTAGCAGGTAAACAGTGGGTCCGTTTAGCAGTTAAAAAGCCAGATAATTCCCTCAGAAGTTGGTGGACTCTGAAACAGAACTAAAAGTATAGTGAATAATGGACTTACATTCCTCAGGTGGCTAAAACACGACTCCACTGAATGCAATGTTGCTCTTTTTCTGCTTCACATGCAAATGAGCTGTTTGCTAGTTTGCGACATGTCAACTTTAAAATGTGAGGTATCAATGTTGGGCTTCCGGGGGGTTGCGCTGCCCACTGCAGTCAAGCCAGCCTCCACTTCAAAATGAGCGGTCAAACTAGCCACCCCTATATTTCGCGGTGCGCGTATACACTTGCTATTACGGTGAGACCGTCAAAACTAAAAACAGGGAATTTTTCGACGAAGGCAATTCCCATTCATTTATTCTGTCTGCCTGCCTGTCTGTCTGTCTGTCTGTCAAGAGAGAAAGAAAGATTTTAGCACACCTCACAACCTGTCATTGCATGATATGCTGAATTCCAAAATAAGAGGCCCCCAAAACTCATATATACGCTGTTTTGTCTACACATTCAGAAAATTATAAAAATAAAAGTCCTAGCTTCCACAGACCAATTTCACCTCAGATGGAGAGGACACCTTCTCAAGGTGTCAACACAATGTTTCAGGACATTCTGATGTTGTTTTCCAAAATAAGAGCCCCCAAAACTCATATATTAGCTGTTTTGTCCATACATTCAGAAAATCATAAAAATAAAAGTCCTAGCTTCCACAGACCAATTTCACATCAGAGAGGACACCTTCTCAAGGTGTCGACTACAATGTTTCAGGACATTCTGATGTTGTTTTCAAAATAAGAGCCCCCCAAAACTCATATATTAGCTGTTTTGTCCATACATTCAGAAAATCATAAAAATAAAAGTCCTAGCTTCCACAGCCAATTTCACATCAGATGGAGAGGACACCTTCTCGGTGTCAACTACAATGTTTCAGGACATTCTGATGTTGTTTTCCAAAAATAAGAGCCCCCAAAACTCATATATTAGCTGTTTTGTCCATACATTCAGAAAATCATAAAAATTAAAGTCCTAGCTTCCACAGACCAATTTCACATCAGATGGAGAGGACACCTTCTCAAGGTGTCAACTACAATGTTTCAGGACATTCTGATGTTGTTTTCCAAAATAAGAGCCCCCAAAACTCATATATATGCTGGTTTGTTTACACATTCAGAAAATCATAAAAATAAAAGTCCTAGCTTCCACAGACCAATTTCACCTCAGATGGAGAGGACACCTTCTCAATGTGTGATCTACAATGTTTCCAGACATTCTGGTGTTGCTTTCAAAAATAAGAGCCCCCAAAACTCATGTATATGCTGTTTTGTCTACACATTCAGAAAATCATAAAAATAAAAGTCCTAGCTTCCACAGACCAATTTCACCTCAGATGGAGAGGACACCTTCTCAAGGTGTGATCTACAATGTTTCAGGACATTCTGGTGTTGTTTTCCAAAATAAGAGCCCCCCAAAACTCATATATATGCTGTTTTGTCCATACATTCAGAAAATTATAAAAATAAAAGTCCTAGCTTCCACAGACCAATTTCACATCAGATGGAGAGGACACCTTCTTAAGGTGTGATCTACAATGTTTCAGAACATTCTGATTTACAGTTTCAAAATAAAAGCCTGTCAAAGTCAAATATGAGACAAATTAGATATGATTTTGGATTCACTTCAAAAGGAAACGCCCTGTTACCACAGACTAATTCCACTTGAGGGTTGTAGTACACGACCCTTTGGTGTGACCCATTAAGTATCAAGACATTCTGATGTACAGTTTCAAAAAAAGCCTCTCAAAGTCTGAAATATGAGACAAATTAGATATGATTTTGGATTCAATTTAAAAGGAAGCGCCCTGTTACCTAGAATAATTCCACTTGAGGGTTATAGTACACGACCCCATAGTGTGACCCATTAAGTATCAAGACATTCTGATGTGTAGTTTCAAAATAAAAGCCTGTCAAAATGTCAAATGTGAGACTAATTGCATGATGTTGGATTCACTTTAAAAGGAAACGCCCTGTTATCAAAGAATAATTCCACTTGAGGGTTATAGTACACGACCCCATAGTGTGACCCAGGAAGTATCAAGACATTCTGAAAGCTGGAAAGCATGAAGACATGCTGGAAAGCATCTTCTGTTGGGGGTAGATTTGCTGCTGACGAATCTAGATGCTAATCTGTACCTCAGCACATCCAAGTTGGATGTCCATCCAACTTTTCTTTGGCCATACAGAAGGAGGGCATACCTTCTTGCCACAGGCAAAGCCTCTTCCAGGCTACCAGAGAGTCCACATTTAGTAATTGCCTGTAACTTACAAAGATGGGTCTTCAGTCTTGTGAGGGCAGTGGCCTTCCCAATTCTGTACAAACTGCTTGTGGTGTTACAACCTGTGAGGACGTGTCATGCAGGTAAACAATCACAAAGCACTGCTCCAAGCTTCTGAGCGATCAACTAGGGACAAATCTTTCCTTAAGGCCATGTCCCGAGTGCATAAACACTGCTGAGGATCCAAACATCCCTTTGCTTGAATAGTATAGCAGCAAAACTATTACATCTGTATCATCACATTCAACAATTAGACAAGAATGTGACTGTGCAAGGTGTATTGCATGTACAGTGCCTTGCAAAAGTATTCACCCCCTTGGCTTTTTACCTATTTTGTTACATTAGAGGCTTTAGTTCAATGTTGTTTTTTTTATCTGAATGTTATGTGATGAATCAAAACACAATAGTCTAAGTTGGTGAAGTGAAATGAGAAAAATATACATAAAATTATTTTTAGAAATAAAAACAGAAAAAGTCAATGTGCATAACTATTCACCCCCTAAAGTCAATACTTTGTAGAGCCACCTTTCGGGCAATCACAGCTCTAAGTCGCTTTGGATAAGTCTCTATGAGCTTGCCACATCTACATCATCCCATTCCTCCTTGCAAAACTGCTCCAGCTCCTTGAAGTTGGATGGTTTCCGCTTGTGAACAGCAATCTTTAAGTCTGACCACAGATTTTCTATTTGATTGAGGTGTGTTTGGGGTCATTGTCCTGCTGGAAGGTGAACCTCCGCCCTAGCCTCAAATCACGCACAGTGTTACAGGTTTTGCTCAAGAATATCCCTGTATGTAGCTTTGTCAGCACCTATATCGCCAGTACTGGGCCAACAAGTGCTGAGAGCCTTGTACCAAACAGCAGTGTGGCGCCACAGCCACCTGGTCAAACCTCTTCTCTGGAACCCAGTTGGAGGATGGAGGCTCAAAGAAGATGGGTGCATTGAACCTGTGATGTTACAGAAGACACCAGCACCTAAAGAAGTTAGAGACATCACCCACTACTATACTGTAAAGACGGAAACTGCAACGATGCTACCAAATGCCAGTGTCTTTCAGTGGGCTTGACCTGCACAGAGTCTTGCTCTTGCCCTTTCCCAGGCTATCCAAATATGACCCACTTTGTCACTGATGACAATGTGGATGAGTGACAGTGGTGTGTTGCAGTGGTAACATCATGGGGAGCTGACCTCCCCAAAGTGGCCACTGGAGATGGCCTAACCCCCAGAATGACTACCAAAAGCAGTTCATGTTCCAAATGGTTGCTGCTAGAAAGAGCTTGAGATTCAGTGATGAGGGGGGTCATTCCCCTCACAGTGTTTATTTTGTTAGATTGCCATTTGTTTGTTTAAGACAGTCATTTAATTTGTATTGTGTTAAATTATAGTTTTATTAAAAGGCTCATTAAGGTCAAACTGCAATCCTGAATCCTGGTCTCCTGTTTGTGCAATGGTAAGGTGTTATCTTTTGATTTCAATCTTTGTTTCCATATGGACTATATAGTACAAGGTGCCATATGATACCACTGATAATGGGCTTTGGACTTGAGACTAAATTATGTCAGTGTTCCATCTTCTTTCATTTTAGACACATCATGCATTGAGTGAAAGAACACCCTGATTTGTCATGCTATATTTACACATTTGGTATTGCTGGATTAAGCACAACCCCACTTTTCCAACAAGAAATCATATGTGTTTCTATTATAATCCCTGGAAAAGTAACCACAAAGTAAATGAAAACATTCTGCATAGATATTAATTTTTTGCATGTTCGCCTATTTTAGGTATGTCTTTATTTATTCCATACATCATGATATTCATATCCAGTCTTTTCTAGTAGGTAAAGCAACTTCCTGACTACAAACATGCTAAGTTTCAAAGCTCTCAGAGCTTGTGTGATTGATCTGCATTAGTTTAGATGCCTTAACTCCCATGGACAGGCTATATTTTAGTCCTTCTTTGGTTTTGGGTTGTGTAACAATATCTGTTAATTTAACAATCTTAGCAGTAAAATATCTTTAGCCAAGAATCAATTTCATATATGGGAGACCCTAGGGATGAGGAAAAACATTGTTGGGTTTAGTTCAACCTCCAGTAGGTATCTCAAAAAACTAAAGCCCTTTTTGACCATTTGTCACCAGCCTAAATATGCCTCATATTTGAGACTTTGACAGGCTTTTATTTTGAAACTGTACATCAGAATGTCTTGATACTTAATGAGTCACACCACGGGGTCGTGTAATATAACCCTAAAGTGGATTTATTGTTTGATAACAGGGTGTTTTCTTTTAAATTGAATCCAAAATCATATCTAATTTGTCTCATATTCAAGACTTTGACAGGCTTTTATTTTGAAACTGTACATCAGAATGTCCTGAAACATTGTAGATCACACATTGAGAAGGAGTCCTCTCCATCTGAGGTGAAATTGGTCTGTGGAAGCTAGGACTTTTATTTTCATGATTTTCTTAATGTGTAGACAAAACAGCTAATATTTGAGCTTTGGGGGGCTCTTATTTTGGAAAACAACATCAGAATGTCTTGAAACATTGTAGATCACACCTTGAGAAGGTGTCCTCTCCATCTGATGTGAAAGTGGTCTGTGGAAGCTAGGACTTTTATTTTTATAACTTTCTGAATGTGTAGACAAAACAGCGTATATATGAGTTTTGGGGGGCTCTTATTTTGAAAAACAACATCAGAATGTCCTGAAACATTGTAGATCACACATTGAGAAGGAGTCCTCTCCATCTGAGGTGAAATTGGTCTGTGGAAGCAGGACTTTTATTTTCAAGATTGTCTTAATGTGTAGACAAAACAGCTAATATTTGAGCTTTGGGGGCTCTTATTTTGGAAAACAACATCAGAATGTCTTGAAACATTGTAGATCACACCTTGAGAAGGTGTCCTCTCCATCTGAGGTGAAATTGGTCTGTGGAAGCTAGGACTTTTATTTTTATAATTTCTGAATGTATGGACAAAACAGCTAATATATGAGTTTTGGGGGGCTCTTATTTTGGAAAACAACATCAGAAAGTCTTGAAACATTGTAGATCACACCTTGAGAAGGTGTCCTCTCCATCTGAGGTGAAATTGGTCTGTGGAAGCTAGGACTTTTATTTTATGATTTTCTGAATGTATGGACAAAACAGCATATATATGAGTTTTTGGGGGCTCTTATTTTGGAAAACAACATCAGAATGTCCTGAAACATTGTAGATCACACATTGAGAAGGAGTCCTCTCCATCTGAGGTGAAATTGGTCTGTGGAAGCTAGGACTTTTATTTTTATAACTTTCTGAATGTGTAGACAAAACAGCATATATATGAGTTTTGGGGGGCTCTTATTTTGGAAAACAACATCAGAATGTCCTGAAACATTGTAGATCACACATTGAGAAGGAGTCCTCTCCATCTGAGGTGAAATTGGTCTGTGGAAGCTAGGACTTTTATTTTTATAACTTTCTGAATGTGTAGACAAAACAGCATATATATGAGTTTTGGGGGCTCTTATTTTGGAAAACAACATCAGAATGTCCTGAAACATTGTAGATCACACATTGAGAAGGAGTCCTCTCCATCTGATGTGAAATTGGTCTGTGGAAGCTAGGACTTTTATTTTTATGATTTTCTGAATGTATGGACAAAACAGCTAATATATGAGTTTTGGGGGGCTCTTATTTTGGAAAACAACATCAGAATGTCTTGAAACATTGTAGATCACACCTTGAGAAGGTGTCCTCTCCATCTGAGGTGAAATTGGTCTGTGGAAGCTAGGACTTTTATTTTTATGATTTTCTGAATGTATGGACAAAACAGCATATATATGAGTTTTGGGGGCTCTTATTTTGGAAAACAACATCAGAATGTCCTGAAACATTGTAGATCACACATTGAGAAGGAGTCCTCTCCATCGGAGGGGAAATTGGTCTGTGGAAGCTAGGACTTTTATTTTCATGATTTTCTTAATGTGTAGACAAAACAGCTAATATTTGAGCTTTGGGGGGCTCTTATTTTGGAAAACAACATCAGAATGTCTTGAAACATTGTAGATCACACCTTGAGAAGGTGTCCCTCTCCATCTGATGTGAAAGTGGTCTGTGGAAGCTAGGACTTTTATTTTTATGATTTTCTGAATGTATGGACAAAACAGCTAATATATGAGTTTGGGGGGCTCTTATTTTGGAAAACAACATCAGAATGTCTTGAAACATTGTAGATCACACCTTAAGAAGGTGTCCTCTCCATCTGATGTGAAAGTGGTCTGTGGAAGCTAGGACTTTATTTTTATAACTTTCTGAATGTGTAGACAAAACAGCGCTATATATGAGTTTTGGGGGCTCTTATTTTGGAAAACAACATCAGAATGTCCTGAAACATTGTAGATCACACATTGAGAAGGAGTCCTCTCCATCTGAGGTGAAATTGGTCTGTGGAAGCTAGGACTTTTTTTTCAAGATTGTCTTAATGTGTAGCCAAAACAGCTAATATTTGAGCTTTGGGGGCTCTTATTTTGGAAAACAACATCAGAATGTCTTGAAACATTGTAGATCACACCTTGAGAAGGTGTCCTCTCCATCTGAGGTGAAATTGGTCTGTGGAAGCTAGGACTTTTATTTTTATGATTTTCTGAATGTATAGACAAACAGCTAATATATGAGTTTTGGGGGCTCTTATTTTGGAAAACAACATCAGAATGTCTTGAAACATTGTAGATCACACCTTGAGAAGGTGTCCTCTCCATCTGAGGTGAAATTGGTCTGTGGAAGCTAGGACTTTTATTTTTATGATTTTCTGAATGTATGGACAAAACAGCATATATATGAGTTTTGGGGGCTCTTATTTTGGAAAACAACATCAGAATGTCCTGAAACATTGTAGATCACACATTGAGAAGGAGTCCTCTCCATCTGAGGTGAAATTGGTCTGTGGAAGCTAGGACTTTTATTTTATAACTTTCTGAATGTGTAGACAAAACAGCATATATATGAGTTTTGGGGGCTCTTATTTTGGAAAACAACATCAGAATGTCCTGAAACATTGTAGATCACACATTGAGAAGGAGTCCTCTCCATCTGAGGTGAAATTGGTCTGTGGAAGCTAGGACTTTTATTTTTAAAACTTTCTGAATGTGTAGACAAAACAGCATATATATGAGTTTGGGGGGCTCTTATTTTGGAAAACAACATCAGAATGTCCTGAAACATTGTAGATCACACATTGAGAAGGAGTCCTCTCCATCTGATGTGAAAGTGGTCTGTGGAAGCTAGGACTTTTTTTATGATTTTCTGAATGTATGGACAAAACAGCTAATATATGAGTTTTGGGGGGCTCTTATTTTGGAAAACAACATCAGAATGTCTTGAAACATTGTAGATCACACCTTGAGAAGGTGTCCTCTCCATCTGAGGTGAAATTGGTCTGTGGAAGCTAGGACTTTTATTTTATATTTTCTGAATGTATGGACAAAACAGCATATATATGAGTTTTGGGGGCTCTTATTTTTGGAAAACAACATCAGAATGTCCTGAAACATTGTAGATCACACATTGAGAAGGAGTCCTCTCCATGGGGGGACTTTATGGAAGCTAGGACTTTTTTTTTCATGATTTTCTTAATGTGTAGACAAAACAGCTAATATTTGAGCTTTGGGGGCTCTTATTTTGGAAAACAACATCAGAATGTCTTGAAACATTGTAGATCACACCTTGAGAAGGTGTCCTCCCATCTGATGTGAAAGTGGTCTGTGGAAGCTAGGACTTTTATTTTTATGATTTTCTGAATGTATGGACAAAACAGCTAATATATGAGTTTTGGGGGCTCTTATTTTGGAAAACAACATCAGAATGTCCTGAAACATTGTAGATCACACATTGAGAAGGAGTCCTCTCCATCTGAGGTGAAATTGGTCTGTGGAAGCTAGGACTTTTATTTTTATAACTTTCTGAATGTGTAGACAAAACAGCATATATATGAGTTTTGGGGGGCTCTTATTTTGGAAAACAACATCAGAATGTCCTGAAACATTGTAGATCACACATTGAGAAGGAGTCTCCATCTGATGTGAAAGTGGTCTGTGGAAGCTAGGACTTTTATTTTTATGATTTTCTGAATGTATGTGACAACACAGCTAATATATGAGTTTTGGGGGGCTCTTATTTTGGAAAACAACATCAGAATGTCCTGAAACATTGTAGATCACACATTGAGAAGGAGTCCTCTCCATCTGAGGTGAAATTGGTCTGTGGAAGCTAGGACTTTTATTTTCATGATTTTCTTAATGTGTAGACAAAACAGCTAATATTTGAGTTTTGGGGGGGCTCTTATTTTGGAATTCAGCATATCATGCAGTTGTCACAGAGGTTGTGAGGTGTGCTAAAATCTTTCTTTCCTTCTTTCTTTCTGACAGACAGACAGACAGGCAGGCAGATAGACAGACAGGCAGACAGAATAAATGAATGGGAAATTGCCTTCGTCAGAAAATTCCCTCTTTTTAGTTTCACCGTAATAGCAAGTGTATACGCGCACCGCGAAATATAGGGGTGGCTAGTTTGACCGCTCATTTTGAAGTGGAGGCTGGCTTGACCGCAGTCGCTGCCCCCAAGTGGCCAACACGTGAATTAAATTAAGCCTAAATTCCCCAATATATTTTTGCTGTGCAATATTCAGCTGTTCAAGAATGATTATTGTCAAACTGTGACCTATCCTTATAGAAATGAAAACACGTTTTCCAAATTCATTAACTATTTACAACCAAGTACACAAAATGTTGAGTAGGCCTAGCCTAGTTACCAGGGAACAAATAAGGAAATCACGAGGAACTAACTGACAGTGAACCATTAGTTAATAAGTAAATACTAATCAATTTTATAGAGTAGCTATTATTAGTTAATGATTAGTTGATTGAGTAAATCATTAATAAGTAGCCTACTTCCCTAATAACTCCTAATAGAGGACTATAGATGATGAATTACTAGTGAAAAGCACAAGGGTCGTTTCTAGTTTTGTGCTGCGCGCAGCTGGTTCATAGTTAATAGCGGACAACTCACGAAGAAAGTGGTCAGTACGATCAATTCACAGATATTCATGAGCTTATCATTACCTAATGATTTATTAATATAGAGGCCTAGCTCCTAGTCTGTTCTATATAGTCCTCCATTTGGAATTATTAGGGAAGTACTCATGAATGGTTCAACAATTATCAAGTCGCTCCAGATTCGTTTCTCAATTAACTTATTTTAACTAATAATTAGCTACTCTACTTGTGTGATTAGGATTTACTAATGCCTAGCTACTCTATTAAATGTGATTAGGATTTACTCATTAACTTTATGTTCACACAAGCAGGAAGTTCTTCATTCGTTCCTCATTTGTTCCCTGGTAAGTTAATTCCAACCTTTTTGTAAAGTGTTACCACTAATGTGTCACTACACTCTACAGTTCTATGATAAACACAATGCATGGAAATACTTTTTGTTCCCAAATTTACATATTATTATTTATTTTATTATTATTTATTATTTATTATTTTTACCAAGCATGTTAGCAGAAACATGTTTGCAGAAGTACTCCAAATTAGATACAGTAGACAATAGGCTTGCCTTTTTTCTTTTTAACCGTGCGCTACTGTTAAACACTAGTTTAACATTCCTGCAGTTTTGGGAGGTCGCACCAGCAGATAATTTGGCCGTATAAGGATTGGCACAAGTAGAACATACTGAATCTCTGAAATGTTTTTCAAAATTGCCCTAAATGTAGAAGTCGTTTCGTGCATGAATTGCTACTTGTAGCTATTTGGAAAGGTGTGACAATGCCTATGTGAGCTACTACGGAGCCTGCTCTTGCATCTAGAAAACAATTCTGGTATGAACAAGATCACATGCATTGACAAAACACAAGCAGTTAAAAGGTATAACATAGTTTTATTTTCCCATGTGTTTATTTGAATTCCAGTTTAGGGCACAGAGTGGAGAACAGTGCCAGGGTTTGCATAGGTCTGATAAGAAGGTAAAAGATGGCAGCTGTCAGTCAGTCAAATGGACAAGGATTTTAAACAGTACCTCACAGTAATTACAAAGTTCTCATCGTTACATAGCCTGGAGTATATAGTCTTCTCAGAGAGAAAAGTAACTTTATAGCATTTTGGTCATGAGGGAACTCCAACTGAGCAATTTTTAGTCTGACGAACACGCAAAATGTATGGTGCAATTTTGATGTTTAACTGTTAATAAAACTATGGCTCATATTTCTTTCCCCATATTAAATTATTTGAAACGTTGCCGTGGACAAAGACGACTTCATCACCGATTGTCGGTGACAACACAAAAAAATAAGAGTTAGCGTGGGTGCAAAGTCACCCACAATCTTCATCAAATACTCACCTTCTGCAGACTTACACGCCTTCAGCGGGTGAGTATTTAACACTAAAAAGATTGCTCAAAGTGCAACAATATAAAATCACTGAAACAAAACAAATAAAACAGAAAGAAATGGCATTTCCTGCTACATATCAGACATCTATCTCTCATCATAAGCATATACTTACAGCATGCATGCAGGGCTTTCACTGGTCCCCTTGAGTCCAGTTATAATCGCCTTCTTATTCACACATAAGAAGCGTAAGCACTTCAATATTGGCATCTTTTCTTAATATAAGACATCCCTTTAGAGCTGATGCTTTTTGGTGTCTCGAAGAGACACTTTAGTAGGCTACATTGTAAACATTCATTTTTCTTTGTGAATAAATACTCCTGCAACAGTGTTTTATCACTGCTGCGCACATGGAACAATATCACATTTCAATCAACTTATGGGATAATAATGACAAAAACTTAAAATCACAGCTTTCATTGTTTCAAAGTGTGAAAGCAAGTACAAAGGGCTAATTTACAAAACACAGATCAAGCATAAATGTTGAAGATTTGAGACCTAAAACATACTCGTTGTGATGTGTACTATGACTTGCTGTGATTCTGCCATTTTTTCCCTCAGTACACACATTGTGTCACGTAGTCATCATATCCCGCAGTTTCAGCTGCTAATATTCAAAAAGAGGCAGTCCATTATTGGATGTAAGTGGTTGTCCCCAACGTATCCCTGAGCTCTTAGTTTCTAAAAGAAGCAACAACAACAAAAAAGAAGTTAACAAGGGGTTAGTATACTGTATATTTACATTAGAAAACTCCCCCAGATGATTTACCTGTTTGGCTTTTTCTGTCCAGCAGATGGAGCCAAAGCAGCTTTTCCTCTTTGCAGGGCATTGGTAGTAACCTGCAGGCCTTTCATTTGTTGCTGTTCCTACATCAAAATGAAAAATAAGACATTTCACATTCAGTTACCGAGAACAAAATTGTTCTACTTAAAAACAACACAAAAAAAGCCTCACCCCTGACGGTTTGTTAACAGGACAAGGCGGTGGAGGTCTGTTTGGAGGGTCTGGTCGGGGTTTGGGTAACACCGAATGCTGTAAGTGGGTTTTGGCGTCCAGGGAAGGTAAAGGTGGAGGTCCTGAAGGCGGTGGAGGTGCCTGGTTTCGCCTCCGCTCCGCGGTGAGCTGCGCAGATTTAGTGGGAGGTGGAGTGTAACCCTGAGCAGAGTATTGTGTGTGTGGCTGGGGTGTTTGCTCTCTCTGCTCTGCAGCGTACGCAGGAACGGGAGGGGGCTTCACTGCTGGACGCACAATAGCGTGTCTGGACCGCGACGAGCAAGACGGGCTCGGATTAGGAGAGGATTTCCCCTGTGGAAGAATGCAACCATAACAAAGTTCAGTGGTTTATTCTATTATTCTCAAACACTACAGAATGGCATTATTGTCTGGGTCAAAATGGGCTTCCTTACCAGGTGATCCGAGTCCTGTTTTTTTAGCAAGAACGTCGGGTTGGCATGACCGTTCACATGAATGTTGGTATACAGAGGCTTGCCCTCGACCGGGACCGAACAACTGAGGGTTAAAACACAAAAGTACAGACCCATCATTTATACATCCATACAACATAGAAAGAACTTTGCCGGCAGAACTAGTGTTGTTATTTATTTATAACACTCCTGAATGACCTACTTTGGCACTGGAGGTGGAGCAGAGGTTTTTAGTGGGTGGAGTTTATGTCTGTAGCAGCACCAGAGTCCAACAGCAGCCAAAACCACAAAGAGAACCAGGGGGAGGACCACAAGGACTGGAAGGAGATTGCCTGTTGGAATATAAAATCGACAAGAGTCAGAAAATGCACAATTTCAAAGAAATATTCAAAAGTTTTGATACATGAAAAACACATTTGCATGTTGTGAAAAAAACTAAAGTGTCTCACTGTGGCTGATGACAGGTCCACTGTCTACACTCCCCCCGGACCCCTTCTGGTCACACAGAGGAGGAGCCCAGCCCACGTCACAATGGCAGTTGTGATTGTTGTTGCACAGCTGGTGAAAGAACATGTTACACATTAAAATTACAACAACATTTTTTTCATATTCATTACATTGACATACCGGTACGGGAATGAATGCCATTTTTGGATTCCAGAAGTACATTTGAATCATTTTAAGTGGAAACAAGTCCAAGGTTCAGTAGTGGCATGGAACTAAGTGCATTAACTCAACCACTCTACTGAAGCATAATTTCGAGGTACTTGTACTTTACTTGATTATTTCTATTTTCTACTTCACTGTATTTGAGAGAAAAATAATGTACTCTTTACTCCAAGACATTTATCTGACAACTATAGTTACAGTATGTAATCTACATTTTGCCAATCATACTTTTGTACTTTTATTTAAGCAAGATTTGTGACTTGTACTGGAGTGTTTTTACTTTGCTATATTGCTACTTTTAATTAAGTAAAACGATCTAAATACTTATTCCGCTCCTGCCAAGTTTGCTAGCTTGGCATAATAGTTGGCTGGCAGCCACATCTTCCCCAACACTCCTAGGAAATCACTCTCCCCCAGAATCCTGCCTCACACACATAGGAACTTACCCCGTGTCCATGGCACCTGGCATTGCACTCATCAGCTCTGAGGAAAGATGAATTGCGGCATTCTCCATTGAAGCAAATCTGTTGCGTTAAGGACAGGTGTGAGGAAGAGTCACAGAAGAGTTAAAATAGGCAAGTAGTTCCTAATGGTGGTACAATTTTGTCTTCATGAACATTACAAAGATTGGAGCCACAAAGTTAGTAAATGACAACAAGGTAAAAAAGAAACCAACATCTCAAGAGAAAGAGATCAAGATATATAAAGCTTGCTCTCTGCCACAACAAATTCCATTTAGTAAATCTCACCGAGTGTTCGCCACACTTGGTGCCCGTCATGACCAGGCCAGGGTCCAGAGTGTCGCCCTGCTCCCCATCGTCCCCCTGCCCAGGCTTGTACACATGTGTTCCCATACAATGGATCTTCTGGTTGCCCATACTGACAGTGGTTTCTATGCGAACAGCATTGTTTTCAAGGGGCTTGGAGGCTGAGGTTAAACACTGGATTTTCCCACACTGAGCATCCCTGGCAGAGATAACAAAAAGGGTATCATCAGTTTGGCGAGATTGATCAATGAACGGTACAGAAATTTTAACTTGTCATTCTCAGGAACTGTAGATGTTAGGGGTGTGACGAGACGCTTACTCCACGAGACGAGACACATCACGAGATTGGGTTCACGAGAACGAGACGAGACGAGATTTTTAAAAACAATTTAAAGAAATCCTCAATGATGAAATATATGAATGGAAAATTGTTTTTTTATTCAACTGAAAAATCACAAAATGCAAAACAATTTAGGTGCATTTTGAAATCAACTATTAATGATTAATGTTATTTAACCTTTTTTTTTACTATTTTAATGAATTATATGCAGTAAAGGACGTGCAAACACTGCAAAATGTTTTGTATAAACTCTACCAACTGGCTTCTGCCCTGTACAATTTTCAATGAGAAATCTAACCCCTTTCCACAAATCAAACATAAAAAATAAATGTGTGGAGGAGTCGGCGAAATCGACATTTTCCACCACAGAAAAGGGCCTCATATCAGCTGCAATGAAAACGCCTATGTCCCTCGTTATTGCCGTGGCTCTTGCACTTACCGGTGGCAGAGATGCTAAGGCTTTTTTTAAGTTTGTCTGCCCTTTTAATGTTTTCGCCGGGGGGCAGTAGTTAGTAGAGAGCTGTGGTGGTGCTGTAGTGTTTTTTGCATAGTGCTCGTGTTAGCCGCGGTATACGGCATTTTTTCTTACAATGTTTACATATTGTGTTCGTCTTGTCTGTCACTCTTTCGCCGTTTATTATTTCCGCAGGAAAACCAAAAAGATGCCACACAAATGATTTAAAAGTGGCAGGGGGATCTTCAATAGTAATTTCACGCTCCATCACGCTGACATCACATCGCCTCACGAGACAACTTTTCACCTCGACGAGAAATCTCGTCACGTTTTAATCTCGTCACACCCTTAGTAGATGTTAAATTAATAAAAAAAACAATTGTAAGATAATTTTTGGGACATTTTAGGCCTTTGTTTTCGACAGGACAGTTTAAGGCTCTGACACACCAACCCGACAGCCAACCTTCGGCAGAAAAGGCAGTCGGACTGACTTGAGCGTTCGTTCTGCGCGTGCGCGACGTAATACGTCTCCATAACAGCAGGCGACGTATTGCCGGTTTAAAAAAATTAAAACCGCTAGCTGATTGGACGAACGCGTCCCGTGGGTCTGGCTGCTCCCGGATTTTTACAACCGAGCATAATGGTGGCTCGTTCGGAATATGATCTCATATTTTACAAAGATAGTTCACCGAAACTTGTTTCTGAAAACATTTTAAGTGAGAAATAGGCCATGCAGTTGCTGAATCTGTCTTCATTTCAGATCGACAAAGGTCAGTTTAAAAGATTTTCATCAGATTTTGAGAGGCGTTAGTCACGCTCATCCCACTCGTCATTTCCAGGTTAGCGCTCCACCAATCAGATTGGCCATTGAGTCCGATTGCCCGCCTTCCGATTCAACATGTCAAAATGACCCAAATGAAGACCGACGGCACGGAACAGCCTCGAGTCACTGACCTCGCCAGACTGTCCGACGGACGATTATCGGCTTGGTGTGTCAGGGCCTTTAGACTTGAAAGGGGAGAGAGAGGGGGAATGACATGCAGCAAAGGGAGTTGAACCCGCAGCCGCTGCGTCGAGGACTAAGCCTCTTTAAATGGGCGCGCGCTCTACCAGGTGAGCTAACCAGGCGCCCAAACCAAAATGTTTTGATCCTCACCTGTCCTTACAGCTCCTGTACTTCCCATACTCATCTTTGCCACAGTTCCCGTACATGTCCCCGGCTTCGTTTACCTTCTTAAAACACAGGTCAGGGGCCGGTTGGCCATCTGTTGTCGAAGGAGAGACAAGATGTGCAGAAACACATAAATATGGCTGCACATACACACACAACAACACACACATGCAGTAAATGCATGCACAGTGGGTTATGTGACCACCTGATGGAGACCAGATAGCATCTCTTACTGTTCTGTGTGGCTCCTGTTGTTCTACAAAGGCTCTCCAGGGAGACTCTGTCACAACGTGAATATGGACACTGTCCAATACCAATCCCTAATCCTGTGACCCAATGAGGACTCTACCTAGCCTCTCTGCTTCAACTTGCACTGGATGTTTAACTGCTTTAAAGATATATTGTTAGTTTGTTTGATGGTTGAAATGTTGTGCGTATACAGTAGTGATAATTAAGAGTTGGGTGAAATTTAAAATGATTATCCCATCAAACCTTTTATCATCCCAGTAAAACAATAGAAGAATAAGCCCAAGAACAGGATTCTCCTTTTGGGAATTCCTTAACTTAATTTAACTGATGATATGATTCATGTCAATCTGATGTCAGTATTATTATAGTATATATAAAAATTACCTTAATCTATATAAATATAAATAAACACTGTGTCAGTGTAACATGCTATCAGGACTGTAGGTGGCACAATGCATTTTTCAAATTGTGCATTAAAAAGAATATTTGATTTGTATATGGAATCAATATACAGTACATGGGTATCTGTATTATTTTTGAAATATTGCTTTAAGAATTTGCAAATACAGTTGAGAGACTATAGACTATATAGCTTTAGGGGGCGGCAGTAGCTCAGTCCGTGGGCCAGTTCAAGTCCCTGCAAGGACTGGTAGCTGGAGAGGTGGCAGCTCATCTCTTGGGCACTCCTGGGTTGCCCTTGAGCAAGGCATATGACCCCCTAACCGCTGGGGGCGCCTGTCCATGGGTAGCCCCCTCGTTCTGATGTCTCTCCATATAAAGCATGTCTGTAGGTCCTGTTTGCATGTGTATTTCGTGTATAATACACAGAGAGAAAATATTGAATTTCCCCTCAGGGATTAATAGAGGTAGAGATATAGAGATATAAATAGAGGTATTAGACTGTATTAGTTTTAGCATAGCACAGAGTTGTAAGAGTTGGGTGACATTTAAACTGATTATCCCATCAAACCTTTTATCATCCCAAAAAAACAATAGAAGAATAGGATCAGGAACAGGATTCTCCTTTTGGGAGTTCCTTAACTTAACTGATGATACATGTCAATCTGATGTCAGTGTTACTTAATAAAAAAATGATCTTAATCTATATAAATATAAAGAAATACTGTTTCAGTACAACGCATCTTTGCATTTGGGAATTCAATTCAAAATGTAATGTCCAATTTGCAAATATATTTGACTATAGCTTTAAGACATTGTTTAGGAGGAACACAGAAAAATTCTTCAATGATATAAATATCTAATTAGAGGTATTAGACTGCATTAGTTGTAGCTAAGTGCACCCAATAACGTGAGGTATATGCATATATAAAATACGCTACATTTACAATACTGTAAACATGTAGATATGCCACCTTATGGAACAAAAGATTTATAGATTATTCATTATCCAGTTTACCCACCTTGTCCCCAGAGAGAGCGACACTGCTGCTTCAGGGTGAGACACATGCCGGTGTAACAGTAAGCCTTGCCGGCTGAACATGACGTGCCATCTACTAAATAGAAATTAGCAGGACAAGACTCCGCCTTCCCATCGCAGTACTCTGGCAGGTCACATGACCCTGAGGAAGCACGACACAGCACACCTGGGCTCTTCAACTGGACAGTGAGAGATGGAGAGGAGGAAGAGAAGTTTAGGAAACACACTGAGATGAGGAGGATGACAAAAAAAAAAAAAAAAAAAAAATGAAGAAAGAATGAATTGTAGAGCTATCATACATAATTGCTCCCAGGAGACACATAAGTCATGAAAGGATTTCTGTGTTTCTCTTTGATTAGATGATGGTCAGTTTCTCATGTTAGTACCTTGCAGTTATGGCAGCAGACGCCATGCGCACACTCAGCTCCAGCTTTCAGGGTGCAGTTGTTGGCATTACAGCAGGGACTGGTGCACTCCTACACACAACAAAAAACATGGCACATTGAGTCCTGGCCAAAAAACATACAAGGAAAATATATACTGCAACATTCAAGGGACACAACAAACCTCTCCTTCTCCACAGTCACATTCTTCTCCATCCTCCAGGTAACCGTTGCCGCAGCGCTGGCCTCCATACATGGATCTGGTGTTGGGCAAGTTGAAAAGACACTTCCCTCCTCCAGAGCTCAGGTAGCTCCTCAGCTCCTTCAGGTTGCAATCATTGAACACGCGTGGAAATGGATGCCTGGTTCGTGATGAGGAAGAAGCACAAACACAGTATGGAAAAGTAAGGCTTGCCTCACACAATTCTTTCATTAAATGTTATGTCATTTTTCAAATCTTCTGTTTTTTTCTCTCCATTAGTTTAATAACTACTCGTATTTCATTTTTGTATCGTACCCAGTAGCAGCAGCCATGATGCAACCTCCGTCTTCGGCCTTCGCCTGGCAACAGCCTGTACTGTCGTGGCTCATGCCGAAGTTGTGGCCCATCTCATGTGCCATGGTGGCAGCTACACCCACAGCTGACTCGGAGTGGTCCTATTCAAAAGAATCAAATATTACTTCAAAAAGTCAATTTATTAGGGAGGTGGAGAAAAATATTTCATGCTATATATTTCTCGTGGCACTTTGTCATTGCTGGATACGTGCCGGCGTTCCACTATACTGACTTAAATTACTATCGGCCCGTTGTACCACCTGAGCTACAGCCACCCCCCCCCTCCCCCATCTGGATGGGATCTCTACTCAAGTGCACGCAGAGGATTAATGTTTGTTTAGACTCTCGTCTCTCACCGTGTTCACTCCACCGGACTGGTAGTCGGAGCACATGGCTTTGAGAGGTGCCAGCCCGATGGTGGTGCCCTGGAACCCCCTCCCCCTGGAGACACAAAATGCTACCTGTGATTAGTTCCAGCTGGACAACAGCCCACTGGGACACAACTGGTGACGTTTATTGTCTCACGCAATAAAGATAAAATCAATTAAGAGATCTACCCCACGGGACAGGGGGCTTTAGAGGAGATAGGGGGCACACTAGCGTTGGAGAGGGTGAAGAATGACAAATGGGAAGATTAGTGGGAGACGGGGACACTGACGTGATGAGCTGAGCGTTGTCGTTGGGGAGCGTGCGGAGCTGTTTGCCTCTCCAGGACAGGAACGCTGCCAGGGTGCTGTGAGGGTTGTCTGAAACGGCGATCATGTCCTGGCTGGTCCACACCTCCAGACCGATTAATGCCACACGGATGCTCAAAGCCTTGTAGTACTGTGGTTGTGGACAGGGTATATCACACAAAAATACTAAATACGGGTGTCATGAACCAGATGTGTCGGTTTGTGGTTTTCATGCATCCTGCAGGTGTTACCTTGTCAACCAAGTTGGCCGCTTCCAGTAATTTCTGTTTGGTCTTCTCAAGACTACTCCCATGCTTCTCAAACTGCCAACGACATAAACAACACCGAACACAGAAACATGACACACCCACACTCCGTTTTACATCCTCCCAAACCTCAAAAGGGGGATTCAGAGCTTTATATTTACAGTAACTATAAATAGAGTGATGGGTGCAATTTACTGACAGTGTTTTCTATATTTAGGTTTATTACAATGCTGTATAAGGCAGACATTTACTATTTATACTGCATATAAATGCAGTATAAATAGTATACTAACAAAAAATCATAAGACACACTCACATTTACACCTACAGTATGGGCAATTTAGAGTCAACAATTAACCTAACCTGCATGTCTTTGGACTAGTTCATAACAGACTATTGGAAATGATTCTGTATGATAAGTATGATGATAAGTAACTTGGGATGCTTAATTTAGCCGATAGCTAATTTCAGCACATCCTGTACTCCCACATTTAATGGTGTCATAGAAAAAAATCCCTAAAAAGTGACTAAATTCACGACTGTGTCCTCACCTCAGCCTTGTCTGCCACTATCAGCAGCTCTACGTACTTCATATTCTGGTTCAGGTCCCTTTTTTCCTGAAAATGGAGAGGGAACAGTTTAAAACAGAATATAGTCATGCTTTGTGTCAAACTTGCAAAGGATTTCAGGCATCATTGTGGGCTCGTCCTGTCCCAACGCACCCTCCCGCTCCGCGGTGACATCATCCCATGGATGAAGTTATTAAGCCCCTCCTCGTGCTCCTCGTTGCCATGGTGATGCCGGCAGCTACCTCTGGGCAGATGGAGACTCTCGGCTCTGAACACAGCGTGCTGCTGTGCCCCCGTGGAAACAGGGAGAGGCTCTATCAGGTAGCTGATGCTTGTGTTCAGAGAAATCAGTCCCCTGGGGAAACAAGACACTCCTGTTGGTTCCATCAAAACGTAGCTCGAGAAAATCAATGTGGATCAGTTCGGTTGCTGTCTGTCTGTCTGTCTGTCTGTCTGCACGCTGTGATATACTGTGGAAATAAATCATAGTTTCTATTGCAAACATTGTAAATACATTTCCAAACATCAGATGTAAAGGTAACTTCCAACAGTAATCCTTAATTGCATTGTCAAACTGAAGCGTGGGTAATATGTTTATGGCTGCACGTCAGATTGGGATTTTATTTTATTTGGCTGTGGGGGGTTTTACGGATGGGTGAAACGGAGCAAAGCGTCTCAGGCGATTTACTGCGGTTTATACATGAAGATCAGCTGGGGCAGGCCAAGCGATAAGACAATCCTCTGCTTCTTCACAAAAAACCCTCATGGACATAGACGTCCATACACAAACACACGAGCATGCACTCAGCAGCAGGTCAAGCAGCTGTAGAAAACATCTGGAGAGGTCAGACGCCCACATGTCAATGTCCCTCTTTGCTGTGTTTGCATTTCTCCAGAGAATCTACATTAGTAGGAAGACGTATTAATTCATCGTCCTCCCACGTAAACACACATATGGCTATGATTTCTGTCAGTGCTTGCCAGTTCCTTCTCTGTTGCCGGTCTCTCTGAGTGTTTCTAGCACGAAGGGTCAGCCGTCTTGGTCCACACCGGGAGAACACACAGGATCTCCACACTGAGCTGTACTCAGTGAACCAGCTCTGGAGCCAATGACCTACTAACCTACTGGACTGCACCAAGACACTACACACAACTGTTTCCTGTTAACTTATCTTATCTAATCAGCCGTGGTTTGATCACAGGCTGGACAGTTGTGCAGGCTTTGGTTAGATCTTCTTTTCATCTACAAAATGATGTTCACAATAATCTTATGTCTTAGGGAAGGAGGTTTGGTTGACCCCGATGCATGGATTTTTTTGTATGGATCTTAATATGGCAACGATTGCATCTGCACTTAAATAACTTGATAACATGGTTTCTGTAATCGGGGATTATCAGATAGATATTGGCCAGGTATTAGTGTAAACAGGTTGATAACATGTATGAACATTGAAGATAAGGAAAGTAGTAGTCTCGCTTTGCCAGTCCTTCCTCCACAGCGCTGCGGAGGAGGGTCTGGCTAGTCTGGCACAGCATTCCGGGATGGGAGAAAAACACACTGTGGTTTATTGGCATTTTCTTGTCTAAGTGCCCGACAGAGCCACGGTGCGGCTGCAAAATAGCCTCAAGAAGGAACTTGTTTTGGTGGAACATGTGACAGAAAACTCAGACTGGACAGATAGTCTAGCTAGCTGTCTGGATTTACCCTGCGGAGATCTGAGGAGCAGTTAACCATAGTCTTTTACAACACAAAGAAAGCGGAAAGTAACGGACATCCGGGCGAAAAAGATGCCTGATCAGGCGGATATTCCGGCAGCACCGGAGCAATCTCAGAAGTGGAACGTCGTGGATGTAAACTAGGAAAGTTAGTGATGTTCAGAGCTGTGAAAATGTCTCAACATTTGGACAAATGTCCTTGTCTTTTTTTGGCAAGCTGACCCAAAATAGGAAATGTTGAACAACAATAACTTATGTATTACTGTATGTTCTGTAGACAGGTATTCTATCAATGACTTAGAAAACAGTGAGGACATTGCAATGCATCCATCAATTCTGTTTTGTTGGCTCAAAGTGTTTTCACGTCAGCTGAAAAACAAATAAACTGAGGCTGTAAAATTAGCATTAATGCAACTAATAGCTTTAATTTACAGAGCAAGTGCTGCCAATACATCTTTAATAAGATCAATCACAGACGTCATCCCTACACGATCTGCAGCACTAACTCCCTGCTTTTGAGCATTGGGACACATTTTCTCTTGGCTCCGTTTCTGGCAGCTCTTTGCTGCTTTATTGAAGAAAAGTCCTCTTCCCTGCTGTTAAGTTGGTAGCTGTCTTCACACATAGATTGGCACTTTGTGGGATTTAGTCTTATGGGTTTTACTTACCTGAGTCCTGAGCATGTGCTAACAGCAACACTTGAGCCTTCCATGCCCAGAACCTCCCCATGGTAGAAACAGTGTCCCTGGAAGACAAAGACAATTAATGCTCAACACACAGCTTATATGTAGAGAAGCAGGGTAGTGCAGTGATAAGAGAGACCAGAGAGGCTTGTTATGCGAGCATAAAATGCAGTATGTTATGTCCATATGGCCTGCTATACTGCTGCCATAGGTTTTGATGAACTGCACTCATATCTATTTCTCTTCTATGATCATTTACAGCTCCTCACTGCAGTTTAAGAGCATCAGACTGTTTCATGGACTTACAGTGCTGGCAGGAGAGGAGGACTTGCGGGCTCCATCGGGAGTGTACCATATTTCCTGATACCCAGGGGCCAACAGCTGCCTGGTGAAAGACGGCACAAACTTAGAGACAATTTGCAAGAGAATCTATGTAGCGTCAGACGTTCGATCTTCTGAAACAACAACATTATGGTGGAACAATGGTGGGGGGAAAAAAAAGTACAGAGCAAAAGCTGCATGAAACAGAGGAGATAGAAGAAGAAAGAAGTTTCTCCAGCAGCCCACAGCTCATAAAACATTAACTCTGACAGAAACACTCTACAAAAAATAAGACTGCTTTAAAGATTTAGACACAGATTCTGGCAGAGATAAGAGCAAATACAAAGAGTAATGTGGGAAAGCGCTGGGATTGTAATAAAATCCATATGTACCTTTCCCGAATGACCCTTTTTACTTTCTGTAAAGTATAGCTGAAGTAAGAGATGGTAACTTCCCTATGCTGAGAGTTTAACTGTGTTGGTATGTTCAGACCGCATTTGTTTGACAGGGCTATTATTTACTAATGTCCTCATATCCTCCTCTCTATAAGCCAACTGGAATGTCTCCATTAGTATACAATACAGACTGCACAGGAGAGGTTGATAAATCAGGGAAACATACACATACCAAGAGAAACATTCATTTTATTGTGGTAACTAACTCTATCTGTGTGTTTGATTGAGTGAGTGTCTTCAGACTCGGGCTTTTTCTGTCAACCTACCGGCACAATATTTACATCTCGTACAGATGCTTGTTTTCCTGCCTTTCTCCTTCCAAATCTGTCTCGATCCATCCTTCCTGTTTTCATTCATAAACTCAGCCTGTCTCACAGCTGGTTTGCTTTTGCTCCTCCCCCAGTCAAACTCAAATCCATCAAACAGGCTGTAACTGCAGTGAAATCAAGCTGGAGAGAAACATGCATGTATCTACTGGTTACTGGTTGAAAGAGACTGGACTTAAGTCTTAAATAAACACGAGACAGACCTTAGAAATCCCACTAAGATTGTATTATTTATCATGTATCATCTTCATCTATTTTACATTTAAGCCAGCTTGTAGCTTTACCTCTGGGTAATATCTATGCGTTAATTAGGCTAACTGTTAGTCTTTTCATCTTTGCTGGAGAACATTTGTGCAAATGAAGTTAAATGAATAGTTCACCAGTTTGGAAAACACACTTTTTTTATTCGCTTTCTTGCTGAGAGTTAGATGAGAAGATCAATACCAATCTCATATCTGTGTCCTTTACTGTAAATACAAGGCTACAGCCAGGAGCTGGCTAGCTTAGTTTAGCAGGGGGTTAAGAGCTAGCCTGGCTCTAGTTGCAGTGACTTTGCATTAGTATTAGAGAAAATGGCATAGCTTTAGAGATGATAGTAGCTGGATTTTGTTATAGTTGGAGAGAGCCCGGCTAACTATTTAGGGGCGGCTGTGGCTAAGTGGTAGAGAGGTCTGCCAATCGGAAGGTTGGTGGTTCGCTCCCTGGCCCTGCAGTTCCATGCCGAAGTGTCCTTGGGCAAGACACTGAACCCCGAGTTGCCCCCGATGCTGCGCCATCGGAGTGTAAATGTGTGTGAATGTTTATCTGATGAGCAGGTGGCACCTTGTACGGTGGCCTCGGCCACAGTGTATGAATGGTACCATTTTAAAGCGCTTTGAGTAGTCGTTAAGACTAGAAAAGCGCTATATAAAAAAAAAACAGTCCATATTTCTCCCCGTTTTAGGTCTTTATGCTAAGCTAAGCCAATCAGCTGCTGATTGTGGCTTGATATGGAGTGCGCACACAGGAACGGGGGTATCTATCTTCTCATCCAACTCTCGGCAAGGAAATGAGTAAGCGTATTAACCCAAAATGTCAAACTATTCCTTTAAAGGATGATGAAGACAAATGAAGGGAGGGATGGGGATTTTTCTTTTTCTTCCGTCAGATGCCCCGAAGGAGACAAGCCTCTTGAATCAATGGCAGCCTGTTGATGCAATCAGCCACAAAGCAAGTCACAGACAGAAAATATCTGCTTCATCCTTTAACAGATTACTAGTCTGGGGTTGGAGGGGGGGCTGATTGTATGTGTATACGCACATAGACACACACACAAACACGCATACACACACACACGCAGTCTAAGAGAAGACTTAAAAAAATGACCACTCAGCGGTAATGTATCCGGCTGATGTCACCCTAAACGGGGTAAACCCCCCTCCACCCGTATTGTGATTTGACCTTCTAAGTGCATTCATAGACTTCCTCTAGTTTCCCTGTTTCTGGAACTACCAGAATATTCCCATCGCGCTCTCTTCTCATCCGCATAACCCTTTTTTTGTCGCTCTAACAGGCAGAATGAATGGCAGAGTGGCTGGTGATTGACTGAGCTTTCCCACAGCAGGCGTTATATACAGGAAGGATCGCTTCATCCACGAGGAGACACATTATGACTCTCCTCCATTCTCCCTTATTCTCCCACGCCAGTCAGCAGCTGTGTACACTCGTAGACTGAGGACTATATAACCTGCTGCCATGTGATGTATAGACACAACATGCCATTAACAAATCCATCGCCACTACTGAAAGCACAATACCAGCGTAGTTTTAGGGTTTTAGTTTTGTCTTGTTTTCAACACAACAAAAAATGTTGATGAAAAGTCGAAAACCTGTGGCCGGGTTAGCTCAGTTGGTAGAGCAGGCGCACGTTTATAGAGGTTTACTCTTTGACGCATCGGCTGCGGGTTGGACTCCAACCTGCGGCCCTTTGCTGCATGTCATTCCCTTTCACGTCTTTATCTGTCCTGTCGAATTATAAGCATAAAATGCCCCAAAAAATAATCTAAAAAATTAAAAAAAAGTCGAAAACCTAGCAGTGCATTTGTCACATTTAGACATGGCTAGTCTCTTCTATTGACGGTTAAATACAGTTGATTTCTTATCCGGTTAGGCATTGAAAATAACTGATATAACATGACTTTATAATGCCATAGCTACTGTAGTTTTACCAACCGTGGTTTATTTAAACCATAAAGAACTGCATGAAAGGTGAAACCATGCATCTGTCATCCAGCAGGAAACAACAACAGGAACCACCCAAAATAATCTGCAGGTGTAGTTTCAATTTGCCTCATCGGTATCTTCAGAAGTAAAAAAAAGAATATAGTTCTGGTAAACAGATCATTAACTGTGTGATAAGAATATGAGGACAACTGCAAAGCACATGCAGTTATGCATGATGTCATTGGTTCAGCTCTGCAAACTGTTTTCATGCAGTAACATTAGGAGTATATAGTATGCTTCTGAGTGTAGAATGATGATGCCCATATTGGATAGAACGAGGGGTATGGAAATCCATATGAGACCACAATAAAATCTTGCTCTTGAATAATTATAGCCTTAAATCAATGATCAATTATTGCTGCTTTGCATGTATGTGTCAAAAAATGATTCTAATCAGTATCTTTCGGTATTTTGCTGCTTCCTGTTGCACTGCATGGCTTGTACAGTGTCTTAAAAGACGCTTATTTTGTTGCAGTTGAAAATTTGCCAGCTGGCTTACGCTGGCACAATTACAGAAATTCTGATTGATGTGCATGGTCCTTATGAATAAAATAAAGAAATTCTAAATTCTAATTTACTCAGCCGTCTATGACAAAATACACTGAATCAGTTTTATCTGGTCCATCAACAGGTGGCGTATACCTAGTTAGGCTGATTTTGTGGCCAACAATATTTTGGGAAATTCACATATTCACTTTCTTGCTGAGAGTTGGTTAAGACAATTGATAACTACTCTCTGTCTGTAGGCTTAAAGGTGCTGTAGGTAGGATTGTGAAGCTCCAGGACTTAGCCAAACAATTTTAACATCAACAACTTCTCAGTCCCTCCCCCCTTCCGCGAAAGCCCAAAACAGTCTCCTAAGCCCCTCCCCCCACAAGGGAGAATGAATGCATGTGCATGAGCAGTGATTGACACGCAGTTAGACACCCCCCCACCCCACCCCTGGCCGTGATAGGTGCATCTGAACAGGGAGCGGTGGATCGCACTACAGGCTGTAGGTGGTGCCAGAGGAGCCTGCTTCATGTAGTTCTACTCGAACATAGGGTTAGTTTCAGCAAATATGACAGAAAGTTAGTTTTATAAGTCTTACCTACTGCACTTTTAATCTGAAGCTATAGCCAGCGGGCAGTTATCTTAGCTTTAGCATAAACACTTTAAACAGGGGGAAACAGCTAGCCTGGCACTGTCCAATGATCCAAAAAAACCTCGGTCTAGCAGCACCTCTAAAGCTCTCAGATTAACTTATATCTGGGTTTGCTACAGAAGTGTACGGGCAGGACTACTTCTTGATCAGCTGCAGTGACCTCCAAGGGTCTTATTGTCACCCTGAGGCTGCCAGGCAACCAGCTGAGACTGGGATTAAACAAACAAGATATGATGAGTTAATCAGCTTTAGAGGTGCTATAAGGAGGATTTACCTTTGAACAGAGCTAGCCGAGTCTGCGTTTCCAGTCTTCATGCTGAGCTAGGCTGCTGCTGCCTGTAGTTTCATATTTACCGTACAGACGTGAAAGTGGAAATGAATTCTCATCCAACTGTCGACAAGTCTAAACCACAAACACCCTTGGCGTATACCATACCCTTGACTCTAATTTCAGTTTTGGTAAATGCTGCGAGAGCTTTCAAAATCAAGACTGCACACCCCTCTGTGTGACGGCGGGAGAGCTCCACCGATGTTTGGATGTTGTCCAGTGTCCAGACAGATGCTGGGATTGAGGAGCGCAATACTGGCTGAATCAGGACTGTCTGGCAGGGAGGCTGAGACAAAGGCTTGGTTCAGCCTCACGAGGGGAGAGAGAAGGGGTGGGGGAGTAATGCTAATGTACTTGGGAGATAGTGAGGGAGGGAGCGAGGAGTAGGGGATGTGGGGTAATGCATTAGGGTCAGTGGGTCGCATTCTCTCATAGTATCAGATGACATCACGGCACGCGGGTGGAGGCAGGGAGAAAGCTGACGCAAAGTCAAAGTACCGCTCGGCAACGGATGATGAAAAGGCTTTTATTGCACAGGGAGGACAATGTACTGTTGTGTAAAGCCCTGTGTGTGTGTGTGTGTGTGTGTGTGTGTGAGTGTTTCCCCAACACACAGGCTAACACACACGCCTACATTAAGACTTCAAAGCAGACAGGGCCGAGCCAATGTGAGACTAAACATAGAAACAAGGACAAGCAAATGCGTCCCTGCTCCCTATACTCCCTAGACCTGTGATCCATCAGGTCAGCCTTGTTTGTGTTCTTTTGGCCTGCGGTGTGTGTGTGTGTGTGTGTGTATACCAGTGTGTTTGTGTGTGTGTCGTCTGTCTGCGTGTGGCCACAGTCTCCCAAACGCTGACCGCAGAGAGCGCCTGGGAGATGTATACTTGCACTAGAGCCCTGGGGAATATCACACGAGGTTAGGGAAGGAAAGAAATGAGAAAGAATGGGGTGCCAGTCTTTAAAGTGGACAGTGGAAGACATACGAGGTGAGGAGGAGAGGAGAGGAGAGGAGAGGAGGAGAGGAGAGGAGAGGAATAATGATGTGTACATTTCCCAAGGGAGTGCTTCATTCAGGTTCATGCACTTAAGGGTGTGCAGGAAGGGCATTAAGCAGAAGAACAGATAAAAGTCATGTAGAGGAGGAAGCAAGAATATCCACACGATTCATATCTGAACCAAGCGCACATAACTCACACCCAAACTGACCCCAACTGTGGTTACTTTCCATGACTTTTCTCACCTCAACCCTTCTCCTCTGGTCCATCATTCATTTTCTTACACTGTTTTCCTCTCCCTCTGTTTTTACATCCCTTTTCCTTCCCTGTGAGTCAGCACACTAGCGCTCCCTGGCTCATAACCAAATCAATCCTCTACCGGCGAACCACAGCCTTTCATTAAGATAAAAGCTAAAAAAAAAAAAAAACGACCTACACATCCAGTATATGCACAATGACAAGCATGGCAGGGGAGGGAGTAAATGGATTAAGTTTGTATTCCAGCCACTGGGCGTACTGATGCTCACAAGCATTCACAGCTACATTTCTCCAGGTTCTGATTAAGTGATTCATTAAGTCAAGAGTAGATGAGGTGGACTGGAATTCAAAGGGAGAGAGCGGAGAAAAAAACACGAGATGTAAAATGCCACAGGAGTATAAACAGAAAGACAAGACCAAGACCATCTCACAGCTAGTTTGGGATCTTCCTTATCTACTGCTTGTCAGAGTTACAATTTCAGGGGCAATGAGGACAAGAGGGAGTAGCCAGGACACAGACATGGACACTGGCAGCATTTCCTCTGGCTTCTCTCCAAAAGCAGACATTGATCTTCACTGACACAAACTGCTGTCTTTTTCACCCCCCAGATAGTCTCACGTAACTAAATGTGTCTCCAACATTAACCCAGTGTGGGATTTGCTGTTTAGGCTGAGAAGGGAGATGCTGGCTGGTGGTAATGGGTGTACAAAAAGGAGGCATTCAAGCTCTTTCTTTCAATGCTGTAAAACATTTTTTTTTTTTGTAAAGGACCGTGTGAATGATATCGGGGTGGGGAGGGGGGCTGAACTTTATGGTTCAATGTTTAAAAAACGCAAGGCCCTCCAAAGAGTTACTAACATTTTTAATGGAATCTTTCCCTCGACTTAGGAAAACATCATCTCTCTTAATATCTCAAGATATAATCAGTTAATCATATAAACTTAAGGTGCATCAAAACTAATGAAATAAAAAATGTTGTATGTTTTTTATAATATGCACCAAATTGCAAATTTAAAAATCATGGTGAACATGGTGAGTCACCAAACATTATGGCTAGAGTTGGGTACCGTTCACATTTTCACAACCAATGGAGCAATGGTACCTTTTTTCTGTACTTTACTCTCTCTGTAATAACAAAAAATTCTCCATTTTGACATTGTTATTTATTTAGAATATTTTCTTATTTAATTAGAACATTCTACACACCACACAAAATTAAACCTCTCCCTGCTTCCCTCTAATCATTTTCGTACAGTCCCTTAGTGAATTGCGGCATCCAAGGGTACAAGTGCAAGGAGGCTGAAGCTTAAGTGAATGAAAGAGAAAAGAGTATTTACATGATCAATAAAGCTCTCAGACACAGTCAATTACAGAATCAATACTAAGGAAGTGTGGGGCACATATAAAAACTATGTCTGTTTTTACTTTAAATCCTTTTGGATGCCTTATCATTGAAAATGCAATTACCAATTGCTTTAATTTCTACAATACTTTTTTCTAAGTCATCTCAGTACCTGTCCTATTCTTCACATCGCCTCATTCCTTTTCTAACTGGAACTGGAGCAGAAGTGAAGAAATCTTAACAGCTTTCCTGTTCCAGGAAACAGTTGAGAAGTTGCACAAAAATGGTGTCAAAACATCTTTTTGTTGCTTATGAGCGAAAGGAATTACAATTGTTCTACTGCATTATATTCAACTTCAACTTTATTACCCCGAAGGAAACTTGATCTGCAGCAGGTATCAAATCACATCAAGGGACCGTGACAAAAAAAAAACGACGACAGCAACAAGCACAGGAAAATCCCACACCACATACGAAAACTATTTCCTCTTTCTAGGAACAATCTGCAAATACTGATATCAGTTAACACAATCTCTGCCGCATGTTGAGGAACTCAAAAAAGTTTGATCTATCTCAGGCCACGTCCACACGTACCAAAACGATCTTTCCCCCCCCCCCATCTTCCCTGACATCATCGATACGCAAGTATGCGGCTTCGCCGTCCAAACGAAGACGCGAGGGGCGGCGTTTTTTCGAGTTTTTTTCACCCTGGGACCAGGTTTCAAAAAAATTGCGTCTTCAGGCAGCGCGTCTACAGGATCCGTTTGGACGATCGGCCAAAACGATGCCAAACATGTGCGTTTACACCAAAAAAGCGTTTCCGTGTGGATGGCCCCTCAAACTAACTTTCTGTCTTTCCTCGTCTCTCTCTGTCCCTCTCTTTCAGGAGGACAAACACTGTGTGGGATTGATTAAAATTCCTTGCCCAGGAGGAAATCTAACAGTGTGACCACCTGCTGGGGAGGGAGAGCAGGAGGGGGGGGGGGGGCAAATCCCTTAGGGGACGTCCAGTCAGACACAGCGGAGTCGTGGTTAGTTAATGTGTGTGCCTGTGAGTGAATGAGTGACAGAGAGAGCAACTGATAGTAACAAATGGACTTCATCTCTAATGTTAATGAAAGCTTCCCATTTCACTTGTGTGCTGGCTCAAATCCCAAAGTGATAAACCACAACTCTGACATGGCCACTGCTCCAGTCCTCCCTGCTGTCCCACCCGGTGATCGCGCTGTCCATTAAACCAGGGAGACGCTTCCTATCGACCGTCCCATTGTTGCTGGACAGGAACCGCTCCATCAGATTACGGGATGTTAGGTGCAGACGCACAGTCTTACTTCCTGTTTGCCCAAGGCACACAGATCGGGTGTCAACTCTGTCGTCCAAAACCATCAACCTCCTTTCCTCCCTTCATCCCCCCCCTCGCTGCACCCACAGGGCCGCTGACCTTATAAACGTGTCTATGTGACAGCTAACATCTGGTCAAATTAACGGGGCTAGCCGGGGCATCTTCTGGAAGTCTAAGACTACAAAGCCCAATGTACAGTCACGTGGGAGCAGTTTGATACAGGCGACTATTTATTTTTTGGGGGGCTTTTTCACTCATTTCGGTAACCTAGGAGCACTGAAGTGCAGCGGAGACATTGCTACTTCAATCTTTTGTAGAAAACACAAAGGAGGTGTACTGCACTTTTAAAGTCACTCACTCGTTTTTCTCCAGGTGTAGTTTTAGCTCCCGGCCTTCAGCTGAGATCAGAACCTGAGCCTTTGCAGGATGCTGGGAGGAAAAAATGGAGATTGCAGCAAAGGGGTCAAACAAAAGCGGACTTACACATGGCAACATTATTAAAATTAATAAATAAAATTTTTTTTTTTTTTTTTATAATTTTGATAGTGAAATGAACAGAGAAACAGACAAAAGGCAGACAGACTCACCTCTTTGTCGGCAGACCTCGTGTGTCTGTGAGCATGCAGCCATGTGGGATAAGTAATCTCATAATTCTGGACATGATCGAGGATGCTCCTCAGTGAGCCCTGCTTATGTTCTCCTTATGAAAAAGGCGGAAACATGACATGTCATTGTTGTAGGTGGTCTGCAGCATATAGGCACTTTAATGACATAGGCTATTGATTTTGTTTTTCAATTATTATTATTATTGACATATGGACTAATATTAACATTATGCACATATGCAATAAGTGACATTTTAAATTTCAATAAAAGCAAACCAATCCACTGTCGGTCTAGTTTTTCCCAACACATGTACAACTCCAATGTCAGCCATCGCTCCAGGAAACAATCCGACTCACCGTAGTAAACATCGGCTTCAGATAGAGCCGCAGCCTCGGCACAGCGCAGGACAACTAGGAGGCACAGACACAGGGAGGACCGCACAGCATCGGGCGGAGAAGTGCGCGCTCCTGGACGCATTCTAACAACAAGAGGCGGCTCCGAATGAATCTGCTGACCTGAGACATAAATGTGCGCTAAACTAGCCCTGGGTTGTTTCACATGCGATGGAGAAGACGCCGCGATACGCCGCCGCTAGCTCGTCTGAATGAGATGCTTGCAGTCAGACCGCGGGGCGCACATCTCTCTCATTCTCAACCCCTCCCCTTCGTTGACACACACACACACACACACACACACACACACACACACACACACACACACACACACACACACACGCACACGTACAAGCGCACGCACACACACACACACGCACACGGAGAGACACACTGCTGGGGTTATGCGTAGGCTACACGATATGATGACAACATGTACGAGTGAGCAACAAGACACTGAAATCACGATTAGACTAATATAAGAAATGCAACGAGGCGATGTGGGCCATTTTAATGGAGCATTATAGCTATAATCTTAGCTAATTTTAAAGGGAAAATTCGTAGCCTGATTATTCGTGTGTTGTACAATTTAATTTTTTCTTCAAAAAAATCGCCCGGTAGATTTTTTTTTATGCTTTCTTTCATCATTAGATTGACAAAAAATATATAGTTTTGCATAGTTAGACAAGAGACAGATTAACAAAGACACAGATTAAAAAAAAGAATGGTCAAAATTGAAGCAGTAGAGATATTCTAATTTTTATGCATATGCTTGAAGCTCCAGAAATGCTGGATCCTACATTTCCCATCATGCAAAAATAAAAAAAAAAAAAAAAAAAGTCATTTGGACCCTCCCTGCCTGGTTAATGCCTACATCTTACAAACTCCACATCTCCAGTTTGTAACTTTCTGTTATAAATTTGTAGTCTCCAAGTGGCATCACTGTGACATCATATCTTCTCCTACTTTAGAGCCAGGACATTATACAACCATCTCAGTTAGTCCTCCTAATGATTATTAAACTGATATTTATGTGTACAATTGATTTCTTTATATTGACTTTATAATGCCGCAATTCACACAAGGTTGGCAGAATGAGAAAAACAGGGAACCAGTTATTGGGAGTGTTCATGAATTATTCCAACATGGTTATCCCAACTGCCAGCCTTGTAGTCACACCATGTGTATCTTATTACGTCACAGTACAATGGATCTTATTTAGCCATTACTGCCAGTGATGGTGACTTCGCGGCCATGTTGGTATCAGTTTATTGACACTTCTGTGGTTCTTTTCAACAAGTGGAAGATATTGTCAGAAATTCATGCAGTCTCCGAGGCTTATGTGAAAAATTTTCCCCACTCGGTTGCTTGTAATTGCAGCCTGTACAATAGGATGTGAATGCAGCTTAGTGTCAGTCAGTCAGTGGGTACGTAACCAATCACAACTGAGGACAGGAAATATATTTATAAGAACTATTACAGTACAATTTTACTGAGGTTGTGTCGACCATTTCCTCAGTTTTTTTAAACCGGGAGTCCCACAGGATTAAGTGTAAGCCCTGGATGTAAACACATGCTGTCTTTAAATAACTGCACCACTTGCCTCAACACGTTCTGGTTACTAAGAAACCATCTATACTATAAGGCCATATGTTGAGTCATTGATGTGTCGGCAATGGTCCAAGTGAACTGATCTAAGCGCACGGTTTATGTCTTACAAAAAGAGAAAACTCCTGCAATCATAATGTGTTTTTGTACATCTTACTTAATTGAAGTGCAGTGTGTAATTGTTCATTAACTCATTATAGAGATCTTATTAAAACAAGCAGGCCTCTGTGACATATCCAAAATGCTGTTGACTCCTGGTTACATAAAGTACAGTAGAGAAGCTACATGCTTTTTAACAAGGTCAGGAGACCAAAAATACAGCTGGAATATCCGACCGTAACCGAGCCTACTACAGTATCAAAATACAGTTGGCTCCTACCACATTGAGCCTCCAGCAGCCATTCATACTGAGCCGGTCATTTCTAAGTGCGATGATAAATATGCCACAGAGCACATGTCAGAAGGATAGAGTGCACACAGGGTGTGTGAGGTATTCTTAGCACTGATGACAGTGCAGGCCGCCGAATCCATTCACATCTCTAAATGGTGTTCTGGCTGCAAGACAAGGCCACTCGCTACTGCGAAAGGTATTGGTTTCTGCTTTACTCTGCTTATTCCTATCTCAGATATGCTTTCTTACTAGAAACTGTACGTGCTACTAAACACTTTGCAGATAGGCGTCCTGTATCATCACATTTCAACCATTAGGAAACTGCTTCCTAAACAAAAAAAGATAGATGAGAGTCAAAAAAAAGGCCACACACAGATTAAAAACAAACAGTGGTTACTAACCATAAGGGATGATCATGCAATCTGACTTCAGATGACTGTCCTTCATCCTCTTTTGCTTGCATTAGCGTTCTTACTGTACTTAACTTGATTTTTATTTAATTTTTTTTTCTCATGTGTGTGTGTATTTATGTATGTATGTGGGTATGGGTGTGTCTGTGTATGTATGTATGTATGTATGTATGTATGTATGTATGTATGTATATGTGTGTATGTGTATATATGTATATGTATGTGTATGTGTATATGTATGTATGTATATATATATATATTTTTCTCTCAATTCTGAGTTATTATTCTATGAGTTATTTTTCTTATCTTTTTCTTTTTTTTTTTTATTGTTGATGCGTGTAACCCTTGGTAATTCATATTACTCTTGACTGCCTGCTACCTGGGGTGGGACGGGTGGGAAGGTGGGAGGGATTTTGTTCAAATCTATGTGATTGCTGCATAAACTGTGTTGTTCGTAACTGAAAAATGAATAAACCTTGTTTAAAAAACAAACAAACAGTGGGCCAAGACGAATCCTGTTAAACATGCTGAAAGATCAAGTGATGGTAGTCTTCTGAATAATGTTATTCATGGTATCAAATGAGGATATATTATATATATATATATACAAGGTGGAGGGTGTGGCCTTGACCAACTGCCACTTTGCTTGTTTGAAAGCCATGATGTCTCTCTCCCAAATTCTCTGGCCGGGCAAAGCAGAGAAAGGGGAGGTAACCTTTCTCCTTATGACCTCATAAGGAGAAGATTCCAGATCGGCCCATCTGAGCTTTCATTTTCTCAAAGGCTATCGTCATTTCTAGCCACTGGGGGACCATAGGCAGGCTGGGGGAACGCATATTAATGTTAAAAAAAAACATGGGACCTTTAATATGTAAAAATGTAAGAATATGTTGCGCCTGGGATAGAGTCATTGTACAAAGTCAATCATCAAAAGGCTTCAGTCTCAGAAGAAGCTCTTTCAAAGTATTCAAGTGTACTAAGCTTGATGGGTGGCATGTTGTTTATCTACTGTACATCAGTCAACAACAAGCTGGTCTATCGTCTGCCCACTGCTTGCATGGGTCCACTTCAACCATTGTGGCCAGACAGTGATTATTCCACATTTTTTATGTTGTATTTCAAGTTGGTCTCAGGCATGTAAAACAGCCCTAAGGCCACTTGAATCATTATATAAAAGTGCCCTCAAGATCCATGACAAAAAGCCACGTCATTACCATCACTGTCATATTCTCACTAAATATGATACGCTAAATCTTGAAAATGTTATATTTCTCAAATGTTTGCTTCATTTTTGTTTTTATAATAACTTTTTTATTATTTTATATGTTTAACATATTACATACAGAACAAATAAATGCACTCGAACAAGAACCAAAACCCTGTCCCACCCCCCACCCTCTGCAGTCTAGAGGAAAACAAAACAAACCAATATACAAAAAACAAAAACAATATATCACCCCTTGCCTAGTCCCTCTCCTCTACTTCTTGTGATGCTGAGGTCATTAGGACTGATACTTGTGCTGCTGTGTTTTTCCATACATCTATAGTAGATGATTTGGCTTTGTTAATCCTTGCTGTAGAGAGCTCCAGCAGAACTATGTCCAGGAAGTACACCAACCACTGTTTTATACAAAGCGAGTGGGGGGGAGCCAGCGCTCAGCTATCATTTTCTTGGTTGCGGTTGAGCCGGCTAGCCAAATTTTCTTCTGTCTCCCAAGCAGGTGTAATTTAGAGTCGTCATTAAGTAACAAAACAATCGGTATCCGATCAGTAGGAATTCGTCATCCTATCACATCAGATATTATTGATGTTGTTCTATTCCAGAACTCATGCACCTGTTCACACTCCCAGACCGTGTGCAGGAAAAGTTCCAGTTTGTTGCAGAGCGTGCAATAGGGAGTAGGAATGACTTTAGAGATGTATCTGTTTTGAAGAGTCCAATATGTCCTATGACATATGTTGAAGTGGATCTGCTGGTGATCTGGGTTCTTGGAATGTTTGCTTAATTTTTAAAATAATTCATAATGCTTCTGCTCCACCTCTGAAAAGATTTGTTACACTCTGCTCTGAAAAAACAACACGGGTAACTAGATCAGCCACAAGGGGCGAATGTAGTCTTCTGCAACGCAAAACTGCATTTGGGAGGACATCATTCTCCTTTGTGGCTATAAATCAGTGGAATACTCTTCCTACAGATCTAATTTCATGCACTAACTCATTTTCACCCTTATCAAAGCATTGGTTGTTAACAAAGCTGACTTGCTCCCACCAGTAAATTGATGTGCTACATTACTGTGTGTTTTTGGGGTGGGATTGGGAGACAATAATGTCTGTAGATTTTTATGACTTTATGTATCTGTACTGTATACTGTAAATACTTTGTCTGTATTTTAATGTGCCATCTACCTGCCCAGGGACTACGGGCGGAAATTAGCAATTTGCTACAACCTGGCACAAGACATCTATTCATGTTTTTTTGTGCATTGTCCCTGTTCAAATAAATAAATTACAATGACTCAGTTCCGTGTTTTTCTCCTACTGCAGGACAGGAGCTGTTAGCAGTTGTCGTCATCCAGGACGTCTGGGGATTCCTCCCGGAACTGCTCTCCGATAATGTCGCGGTGGTGGGCCTGCACCTTCCTCCTGCTGCCAGTCACAGCCACGTCCTCCTCCTCTTCGTTCAGGGGCTTCATGTGCTTGGTGAAAGTTTCATCTCACGGGACACAAAAAAATGAGACAATGACATTTTGGGAAATATCGCTCTCATATTTGACAGTCTCATAGCTGTCCAAAGACTCAGCCGGTCACTGCCCTCGGCCAAGAAATAGTCCAGCACATAACCCTCTTGTTGTTTTTACCCTTCAGTTTTTAATATGTTATTTAGTGAATATGTTATTTAGAGAAACTGGTAGGTGTTTTTTTTATTTATTTTTTTATATTTGGACAGTTTTCTTCTTGCTTAAAGTCTTTATGCTAAGCTAAGGTTACGGACAGATATGAGATTGGTATCAATCTTCTTGCAAACAGCTAATATGCGTATTCCTAAAAATGGCAAACTATTTCATTTAAATACAATCCTTCTTATACACTTAAGCGCTATTTTAAAAATTGCTGCTGGTGACACATCTTGCATTTCTGATTTTAGTTTGGTTTGTTTTTTTATTCTTGTTAATAACAAAGCCACAATGCCATGTGTAGGTAACGTATATGCACCACTGTAATAATAATAATAATAATAATAATATCCACTTTTTGAGCAGGCAGCAATTCATTTATTTTTCTTTCATTTCACTATGAATTCTACTAATAAAGTTACGTATGTATTCCTACATTAGGGTTAGCTCAACTGGTAGAGCGGGCGTACATGTGTAGTGGTTTACTCCTCGTGGCTGTGGGTTCAACTCCAACCTGCGGCCCTTTGCTGCATGTCATTCCCCCTTTCATGTCTTCATCTGTCCTGTGAAAACAAAGGCCTAAAAATGCCCCCAAAATGGCAAATATTTGATGATGGTGGGAGTTTTGAAAATGGTACCTGCAATTTAGTGGACCACATGACTATGAGGCAACTTTGACCAAAAAATTAACAACTACATTTGTAGAGCCAGGAATAACAAAGCAGTAAATGAACATGCACAGAAGAAATTTCAGCTTCACAAAACATCAACAGTAAATGTTAAGGGTACCACTTTATATTAAGGTAACTAGTCATAGCAAACTAGTCATTTAAAAGCACGTATTAAAGCCCTTATTCTGCATGACCATATTCCATCCATAATCTAAGAGTTTTCCCTCAATAACCTTAGAAGTACTGCTTATCAATAGTAAATTAGGAAGTTGTACCTGAATGACATATGATGAATGACCTAATATGCTTTGCTCAGTGTGGGCCTTATAAGGTGGTAGTCATTCTCCCTTAGTAAATATGCAGCTCTCACTCATGTTGCCCGTTCTAAAGAGAGGTCTTGCTCATAACCGATTCACTTGTAGTTTGACACCTTTAACCCATGCAGGTTATTTTTTCTGAAGTTGCCTCTTCTTCACGCCTCCGCAGCCCGGGCCGCCGCTAAGGACCCTACAGATTAAGATGCACGTTATTTTTCAGGAAGTTGTATTGGTAGTGTAGGTACATTATGTGATCAGTATGATCATTTTCAATTGTATGTATAGTATGGCTTGATTATATGCACTTGTAGTTCGGTCAGTAATAATGTTTACCATTCCAGATCCTACACCTAATGATGAAGACCTGGCAGAAAAATCTAAATCTAAGAACATGCTAACAAGTTTGACACACTTAATGTTGCGACACACTTACACGGAGCGGGATTATAATTTATATCTTCCATTTCCTTTGGCAACTTCAGTCTGCAATGTGGGGCTACACAGATTTGAAACTAGTTCTTGAGATAGAACACAGACATCTTTCCTTGATTAAATCAGGTGAAGTTTCTTATCTCACGTTGAAATACTTTTAACAGTTAGGTGGAAGAGTCGACAATGAGGCTGTACTTAGGCACAGTGGTCGAACCAATGTTTCAGATTTTTATTAGAAAAACAGCAAGTTATCTCAACACCCTCAACCCCAATTTCACTTCAAAACGTGGCCTCAGTTCTCCCGTCACATAAAGAGCAGGCCTGGATCACTATATTGCAGGCACGTAGCAAAGGTCACATCACACAGAGCAGTTTATGGCAGCTTCTGAGCGAAAGGACACAGCTTGGCTCATCATCAACTCTCAGTCCTGTACTGGTGTGTTGAACTCCAACTGGTCCTGCTATCGCTCGGCAGCGAGAACTAAGGTCTCATCCTCTATCGCGCAATTTCCACATCCAGATTCACAGATTTCTAGTTTGACTGTAGTCGACAGGTTGATTCACAATTTACAAACTCTGCTGTTTAGGATGAATGCTGCAAAAGAGGATGCAAAGAACTTTAAGATGGGCCGTCTCACAGATCAAGTCCTTACGTTCTTTTACATCAAATATGACCCTCACATAGACAGCTGTATTTATACTCCGTCCCCCACATTACTCAGTAGGCCTACTACTCCGGTCTGTTTAAAAAAAAAAAAAAACCTCAGAGGACATAAGCAATAGGAACAGATAGTGCTTCGGATACATTGTTACAGATTTCAAAGAGTGAAGGTGATGAAATTAAATATTCAGTTGCGCAGTGCTTCTCTAGAATGAACTCGGGACAAGATTCTGACAAAGATCCAGTATGTTTAAAGACTTTCATTCTGAAACGTCCCACCGCCAAGCTATTCTGAGCGCACGGTTACAACAAGATAACTAAGAACGATTCCACTGCGTAGACGGAGTAATGAAACCTACATCATGTTTTAGACAAAAAAAAAAGAAAAAAAAAAAGGACTACCTTACAGCTTTGTAAAAATAAACAGACATGACATTTAAATTACAAACAGGATATATCATAGGACATTGATATTTATCTTTTCTCTAGAGGATTTACTGCCAAAACACAGTAGAATAATATATTATAGTGAGAATGACTGAGATCCAGCCAGTCCAGACGGCCCTCCGTTGTCATGGAAACCCAGTGACTGTGGTGCAAAGCTCTACTGCTGGCCTTCTTTCTTCTCTCCCTCTGATGAGCTCGAGCCGCCGCCGCCGCTGCCGTCGCGCTCTGCTGCCATCTGCAGGAACATGTTGGACATAAGCATCAGGCATGAAGCTGCTCACTTTATTTTCACAGCCATAAACCTTTATTTAAGCGCATAAACAGTTACACACACCGCCCGCCCCCTCCCCTCATTTTTACAGGTACCGGGGGATGCAATCCTTCCGGACCTGACAGGGGCAGTATATACATCCAACGTATAAAATGTTCTAGACTGCCGCTAAATGCTGAAGAACACTGACCAGCATGGGGAAAAACAGCGAATAGCCCCTTCATCTCCCTGTACGGCTTGACCGCATTCAGCTTCTGGCTTTACTGTACGGTGGCGGCTTTCACCACTTCACCTGGAACTCCCAAACCGCAAGTGAGTCTATTTCTCTCTGCCGTTGTCTATCACAACCTAACGTATGCTCTGATAGCGCTTGTTTTAACGGACCTCTATAACATCAGTTAACTTTCACCAGCCCGGTTCTTTGTGAAGAACAACAAAGCAGAGAGAGAAACAGGCGCAACTAAAATGCTTGCTGTCTGGGAGTTCCGGGTGAACTCATGAAAGACGGTACCGTACGCTGGCTGTGTGGTGATGCCAGGCTTCAAAGCAACGGGCCCAGAAGACTGACGTTTTCATAAATCACGCTCTCCTTGCCCACTCCACAACAGAAAGTCCAGGCTGCTGTTTGTTTAGCTATGTATAAAGCAAGACCGCTGCAGTCGGCGAAACAAGCTACAATGCAAGTTAAAGGGCTCGTGCAGCTTCAGTTAGCGTCTATTGCAGCCTGGTTCACGGCTACCGGTTACAGCGTTCTCGCTTAATACTGGACCAATTTCAAAGATAGCTGTTCACATTAGTCATTAAGACACAAAAACATGGAAAATAGGGCCGAGGTTGAAGAAGAAAAAAAAATAAAAAATAACACAACCTTTAAAGAGCAGCTCACTGCAAACGGACCAATCAACTGTTGGCTCAGCTGCTTGACAAAAGGTCGGCATTTCCACAGAGAAGCTCCGTTTTAGCACCGCGGACAGACTTAATTTGAATACTTAATAAACACAATGTTCCGCATCTTTAAACCGACCATGTGATGCTCCCTAAAGTTTCAGCCCTTAATAAGAATAAAAACAGATTTACCATGATCCGGTGCCCAATTACAAAGTTCTCTTCAGGAAGCTTCCTCAGAAATAATTTTGGAAAAGACAGCCCTGGAATATGTTTTTGCGTCACATTTCCTCAGTGGGAGAGTTCCTACCTTCTTGTAGGCCATTTCGAAGAGTTTGAGCGAGGCCTGCTGCAGGGTGGTGGCCGCCTGCTTGATGTTCTCTCCCGTTTCAGAGTCCTTGTTGGCCAGAAGATCCCTGACCTTCGAGATCTCCTCCTTGAGCTTGGTGCACTGAGAGGAAACATGACTCAATACAGCACCCACAAAAATAATACAAACAATAGCACAGCAGACACTTTATATCATTATAGTCCCCGTTAGGGCTGGGCCATATATCGATATTATATCGATATTGTGATATGAGACTAGATATCGTCTTAGATTTTGGATATAGTAATATGAAATAAGTGGTGTCTTTTCCTGGTTTTAAAAGGCTGCATTACAGTAAAGTGATGTCATTTTCTGAACTTACCAGACTGTTGTAGCTGTTCTATTATTTGCCTATTACAGTATGTCCGCATTACTGATGATTATTTATCTAAAATCTAACTGTGAAGATATTTTGTTAAAGCACCAAATGTCAATCCTAGAATTATGGCCGCAATATCGACATGGAGGTATTTGGTCAAGAATATCGTGATATCTGGTTGTCTCCATATCACCCAGCCCTATTCCCCGTCATGATATGGTTACCACACATCATCTCCACAATCAATTATTTCATGAAGCAAGGGTTAGCACAACTGGTTGATTTTTCACATGCATGTACAAAATAAAGATCAGTTTTACCTCATCAGCAGGAAGCTGGTCCTTGAACTCCTCCATCTTGGATTCGGTGTCATGGACGATGCCTTCGGCCATGTTGACGGCCTCCACGCGGTCCTGTGCGCCAGAAAACGAGCGTTAGAGGGAGAAACTCAGAAACTCAAGACTCGAGCCATGAGTCAATGTGCTGCCATGCGTCATCACCTTTCTCCTCCGGTCCTCCTCTGCGTACTTCTCGGCATTCTTGATCATGTTCTCGATGTCGTCTTTGCTGAGCCCTCCTGACGACTGGATCACGACTGAGGAGAGTGCACAGAGACGCTCAACACTTGAAACTCATGATAACCCCCGACACAGAGCCAGGGTCCTAAAACACCGTTCGAAAACCATTTATTCATTAATAAACCATTAAATTAAAGCCACATATCCAGCACTTTGTTACTGGAACAACATTCATTATTGACTATTCTAACATGACCAATCAGAGAGCCTGTCTCCATGCAATGCTTTGCAAATCAAATTCAGAACTGGAACAGGAGCGAGGAAATGGATTTTAAAATGAGAAAAAGGAATTGCCCTTTAAAATGCCTCGTTAAAAACTATTCTTAATACAATTATTAATTTTGGTTTTTAAACTGCATTTCAAATCTAGATCTATAAATGCTTTTTTATTTAGGAATTCATTAATGTATTAAACAAATTAGGTATTCATTTACGGTTTTAAAGTTTAATTTTGAAAATCATTTTACAGTGTCTCCATTTAATAATAGATTAATTAATGGATTTGAATTGTATTTAATTCCTGAATGTACAATTAGATATGAAAGAAATGCCCCTGGAGGAGCCCTACAGCTCCTTGTGTTAGCATTCAGCAGGACACCTACTCTGCTGCTCTCGGCCCGTCCCCTTGTCCTTGGCCGAGACGTGGACGATGCCGTTGGCGTCAATGTCAAAGGTGACCTCAACCTGAGGGACGCCGCGGGGGGCAGGGGGGATTCCCACCAGAGTGAACTGACCCAGCACCTTGTTGTCTGCTGCCATCTCCCGCTCTCCCTGACACACCTTGATCTCCACCTGCGTCTGTCCGTCCGCCGCCGTGGAGAACACCCGGGGGAACAGAAGGACGCCTTTACACCCGGAAACAGCTTTCACACAAACGCAAAGACACACAGTCCTAGCCTCGGGGTTCAGTACCTGGCTCTTCTTGGTGGGAATGGTGGTGTTCCTGTTGATGAGTTTGGTGAAGACTCCGCCCAGGGTCTCGATACCCAGAGACAGAGGTGTGACATCCAACAGCAGAACATCAGTCACATCACCGGCCAAAACTCCACCCTGGATGGCTGCTCCTATGGCAACGGCCTCGTCAGGGTTGACGGACTTGCTGGGAGCGCGGCCGAACAGGTCCTGAACAGTTTGTTGCACCTGCAGAGATTTATATTGGTTGAGTAAAAGCTCTTTCAACAACAAAAGTTTACTATTTTTTTTTTATTATTTAAATAAAAGTCCAGTTGGTTTAATGCCTGCCGACACATGATGGAAACAAAAAGTTCAAAAGGTTGCGTAGCTTAAATTGTGTGCAGCATCCCCAACGAGTGGGCCGATGCTTCACAGACCGTGTAGTTGCGTGTCTTCATGTTTGTTGCGTCTCTGCATCTTGTTTCATGTCTGCATGTAGTTGCGTGTCTGCATGTTTGTTGCATCTTGTTTCATGTCTGCATGTAGTTGCGTGTCTGCATGTTTGTTGCATCTTGTTTCATGTCTGCGTGTTGTTGCATGGTGGGACCGATTGGCTGCTGTGTACCTTGGGCATACGGCTCATGCCTCCGACCAGCAGGACCTCTCCGATGTCTCCCTTGGACACCTCAGCGTCCTGCAAGGCCTTCTGACAGGGAGCCACGGTGCGCCGGATCAGATCAGCCACGATGCCTTCAAACTGAGAACGGGTCAGCTTCATGTTGAGGTGTTTGGGGCCAGAGGCGTCCATGGTCAGGTAGGGAAGGTTGATGTCAGTCTGGAGGAGAGAATAAACCACTTCAACAAAAAGGTCTCAAGACGGAGACAGAGGTACATTTAATTTCCTGTTGATTAGCGAAACCTCAGCGCTGCTAAAGGAGTCTTCTTGATCTTACATACAGTATGCATCAGTACCGAGTGGAAATCACCACAGCAGCCTTCTTCCACCTCAGAAACACCGCCAGTCTCTGCCCAACGCTCAAACTGATGCATGCTTGCATCACATCCACAGTCCTCTATGGTTCCTCTGCCAACGCCAACGCCTCCTCCCCCACACCAGCTCCCATGACCACATCACCCCGTGGTCCAGTCTCTGCTCCAACTCATCTTTATAATGGAGTTAATAGGAGCTAACCGGAGCTAACAGCTAACATTGCTAACCAAGCCTTTAGTTCGTCTCTGTGCCCGTATGCATGAACTGTATTTATGAGCCCGAATAAAACCTTAGATTTTATTAAGATTGCTGTAAAAGTTTTAAACTACTATTCAGAGTTGTTTGAATGACAGAAATCTGTTCAGATTAGACATTAATGTGTGCAACACGCTCTCTCTCTCTGAACTGGGGGCTATTTCACAAAAGCAGTATTTATTTATTTAATTAATTAATTAATTAATATGTGCACCCTGGCTTTGTGAGTTTTATGACGGCAAAGCCAGGCTGAAGAAATGTGGATAGATGCGCATTCACAGCTTTCTTCAACAGACTGCGATGTCGATCAGATTTACGGATGCTAAAAAATGGAGAATACGCATTGTGCATACTTTACACAGAGTGAGCGGCAGCTTGTGATGGAAGTATGATGAAGTGAAACACATCAGGTAGCCTATTTGTAAAATAAGAAACACGGCCACTGTAATGAAACAGCGAGAGAAAGCGTGGCAGACAATCGCGGACCGACTGAATGCATAAATAGCCTAAAAATATATATTTACTGACCACTGCTCTTAACTGAAATTCTCCTACCATTCAAGGAGTTAGGCTACAAATAATTTGCCAAAATTAGCAATTGTACTCTAGGCCTTAAAAAGGAAATCTACCATGACAATCAGTTACAACCACTAATCCACAATGAATACAATGTCTTTTCCTCTCTCTCATATATAGCCTATATTATTAAAGGAACACACCGACTTATTGGGACTTTAGCTTATTCACCGTATACCCCAGTGTTAGGCAAGTCCATACAGACCCTTCTCATCTCCGTGCACGTCGTAACTCTGTCCGACTCACCCAGCACTAGCATCGCTTAGCACAGATCCTGGAGGTAACCAGCTCCAACTAGCCTACTGCTCCCAATAAGTGACAAAATAACGCCAACATTTTCTTATGTATGTATGTATGTATGTATGTATGTATGTATGTATGTATGTATGTATGTGTACGTACGTACGTACGTACAGTACAGGCCAAAAGTTTGGACACACCTCATTCAATGTGTTTATTTTTATAGGATTAAAAAAATTTTCACTACTATTTACATTGTAGATTCTCACTGAAGGCATCAAAACTATGAATGAACACATATGGAATTATGTACTTAACAAAAAGTGTGAAATAACTGAAAACATGTCTTATATTTTAGATTCCTCAAAGTATCCACCCTTTGCTTTTTTGATAACGCTGCAAACCCTTGGTGTTCTCTCAATGAGCTTCATAGGAGTAGTCACCTGAAATGGTTTTCACTTCACAGGTGTGCTTTGTCAGGGTTAATTAGTGGATTTTTTTCCTTATTAATAAAAAGCAAAGGGTGGCTACTTTCAGGCTAATTTCAGTTATTTGTTACATTACATAATTCCATATGTGCTCGTTCAGTTTGATGCCTTCAGTGAGAAGCTACAATGTAAATAGTCATGAAAATAAAAGGAAACTCATTGAATGAGAAGGTGTGTCCAACATTTTGGCCTTGACTGACTGACTGACTGACTGACTGACTGTATAGTACAGGGCCAAAAGTTTGGACACAACCTTATAATTCAATGCGTTACCTTTTACTTTCATGACTATTTACATTAGTAGATTCTCACTAAAGGCACAAACTAACTAAATATATGGAATTATGTACTTAACAAAAACTAGGAAATAACTGAAAACATATCTTATATTTTAGATGTCCTCAAGTAGCCACCCTTTGCTTTTTTATTAATAAGGGAAAAATTCCACTAATTAACCCTGACAAAGCACACCTGTAAATTCAAAACCATTTCGGTGACTACACTCATAAGCGCTCAGAACACCAAGGGTTTGTGCGTTATCAAAAAACAAAAGTGTGGCTACTTTGAGGAATCTAAAATATAAGACATGTTTTCAGTTATTTCACACTTTTTTGTAGTACATAATTCCATGTGTTCATTCATTTAAAAACATTGAGGTGTACTCTCCCTGTTGTTTCATGAATGTACATTATAGCCTACATAGTTACTGGTCCAGTGAATTGGGACTATAATTTGGGAAGATTGTGATTAGCTTTCATCATTTTATTCTTTGCCAAATTATAGTCCCAGTTCGCTGGACAGAACAAATTGTATTAAGAATGCCAAATAAAATGCACATGGTACAGTAACATAGCTACATGATCCTTTATAGTTAAATACAAATAGCAATAGAGCAACTAATAATTAACAACGTATTGCTCTGTTAGAACCACTGTAGAAACACACATGCATAGCACTCTTCTCCTGCTTCCAACGTTAGCTACGTGATTGTTCGATACACCAAACTAACTTTTCTTCACTTTGCTGGAGCACGAGCGGATAGCTGAAAGGAACATCGCGACTGTGGAATAAGGTTGGCGAAAAAAAGGCCCTATGCTTTTCAGTGTCTATTTCGCTAAGAGGAAACCCAATAAAAAGCCATTCGCCAACACTATATATATATATAAAACAAAAGCCAGACACTGTATAGTATTAACTTGCGGTTAGCTGTAGCCTACATTCACCACTTCTAACCAGAGGCAGAACATGGCGTAATCTCCGATATTATTCCTTCACAGCGCTGTGCAATGTGAGAAGATCTCAGAGCGGAACCGGGCAGACACAGCAGTTTTCATCAGACCCACCCCAGGTTAATCAAGTCTACTGCTAATAACATTACCGTTCCCGAAATACCCCCACGAATCAAAAACTACTGTTGGACCCATCTCCCACACACACACACACACACACACACACACACACACACACACACACACACACACACACACACACACACACACACACACACACACACACACACACACACACACACACACACTTTGGGGTACAATTTGGTTTTGGAGAATTCTACAAGCAGCAATACCACAGACCAAGCAATCGGCCCATTCCAAACAGGCACATTTTAAAACGGGCACTGTACTAGTATGAAGAATGGAATACAGGAGCTAAATCTGTCGATGGAAAGATTCTTTTTTAAAGTAGATATCTTAGTTACAACAAGATTGAGTTAACAAAGCAGCTAAGTGTTTCTATGTTGTTATGGGATTTATTCCCTTTGGAAAACCCCACCATCTCTACAAAGCTAAAGCTAGCTCAAGTTGGCTGGCTGACTGACTAAATGGGGAGGGGCCAAATATCTAATAAATAGTTATTTTGAAGGTGAATTGCCCCACAATATAAATACAGTATGATAATATCTTTCATGTTGTGAATAACCATTATTGTATCATGGCAACATGAACCTAGAGGGAGTGATTTAACATCATGATTGACACGACAGAGAAGCCGACGTGAACTCAAACCCTCTGGTGTATGCTTAATTTGGACCGGCCAGCTGTTGTATCAGGGATGCTGAGGGTGTTGTGTGTACCTGCAGTGAAGAGGACAGCTCACACTTGGCCTTCTCAGCCGCTTCTCGGACTCTCTGAAGAGCCATGTTGTCTTTCAACAGATCCACGCCAGACTGAAGAGACAAGACAACACTCATGAAATCCTCAACTACAGCTGAGAAGCTTCTCTAGAGATAAATACTTTCATTATTTACCTCTCTCTTGAACTCCTTAACAATGTGTTGGAGGAGGTGATGGTCAAAGTCCTCTCCCCCCAGGAAGGTGTCACCGTTGGTGGACTTCACCTCAAACACTCCCTTCTGGATCTCCAGGACTGAGATATCAAACGTACCTCCACCCAGATCATACACAGCAATACTGGAAACAGACACAAGGCAGTTTAATAACACAGGCAAACAAAAACTGAATAAAACAGTGGGCACTTTCAGTGTTTCCCTGTGCAAAGTAGCAACTGGCAGGAGCAGGGTAGTGCTAGTCCTTCTCTACCCACATTTTATCCTGGGTTTTTTCCAGGCCGTAGGCCAGTGCAGCTGCTGTTGGCTCATTGATCACACGCAGGACGTTCAGACCAGCGATCTGACCAGCATCTTTGGTAGCCTAAAGAAATCACACATTGGGAATGTTGTGAGGTGCTGGCAAGCCAACATTTTGTCAACACTTCTAGAAAGGTTACAGTAACGACAAAGGTGACAGCTTCTTCTTCAACACTTTTCTATGAAGGTAAAAATGGTGCAAAATGCCAGATTCACAAATATATTACATGTCATTAAATGCAACGACAGCTGCAAACTTATAAAAGCAACATTTAATCACAACATTACTTTTATTTTTACTTGAGTCCATTTTCCAGCACATCCACAACTCTGCGATTACAACCTCTGGCAACCACAGGCCACTGCAGCCGTTAGGTGGACCGATGTTTCCTCAAGATAGCATTAAAACTCAGAAACTGAACCCCATCTCCTTATCTGATTGTTTTAGTGTTCATTTAATCAGTTAGTTTAGTGTTCGGCAATCAGACGGACTACACACTGGCCCATTAGGGGCATGAGGTGTATGTGCGTGCCTGTGTGTGCGTACCTGTCTCTGAGAGTCATTGAAGTAGGCCGGTACAGTGACCACAGCGTTCTTCACTTTGGTTCCCAGATAGTTCTCTGCAACACAAATACCAAATCATTACCAATCTAATGCATACATGATATGAGATTTGAAAGTCAATTTCCCTCCAGTGCAGGTTCAGTCATACCTGCAGTCTCCTTCATCTTCATCAGGACGAAGGCTCCAGCCTGGCTGGGGGAGTACATTTTCCCATGAGCCTCCACCCAAGCATCTCCGTTAGATGCACGCACAATCTTGAAGGGGACGTTCTTCCTGTTAATGAAAAAAATAAATAAAACTCATTTCACTTGGTCTGATGAGTCCAGCTGATGAATTAGTTGACTTCTTCAGTCTTTCTGTCTAAAATCTCCAACGTTTCCTCCGTTTTTAGTTATCTAGAAAACAATGAAATAAGAAAACATCTATGCCATGAAAAGATCCTGTAGGAGGTCTGTAAAGTGTACAATGTTTCCTCCACTACAAAAAAGCAAGTGCTGAGATTAATTACCATCCATTACACGGTGACTTATTGGGACTTTAGCTTATTCACCATAACCCCCAGAGTTAGACAAGTCCATACATACCCTTCTCATCAGCACGTATCCTGAAGGTAATCGGTTCCAACTAGCCAACTGCTCCAAATAAGTGACAAAATAACGCCAACATGTTCCTGTTAACATGCTGTGATTTGTATAGTCATAGGGTGTACAAATAACAAGGTCACATGAGACACAGCCATCTTTTAACCGTATATAAACTGGGAACTATATTCTCAGAAAGGCGAAGCACTGCTACTCTCTGCTCGGGGCTTCTCAGGTGCTGCGAGCAAATCACCCTTCTGAGAATATAGTTCCCAGTTTGTATACAGTTAGACGATGGCTGTGTCTCATATGACCTGGTTATCTGTACACGCTGTGACTATACAAATCACAACATGCAGGGCTTGAGAGTGCGACCAATTTGGTCGCAAATGCGCCCAAAATTTGTAAGGGTGCGACTAAGATTTTTCCTAGGTCGCACCAGTGCACCTAACGTCCTCGCATCCGCTGCCTCTCCACGAACGAAGCGATGTCGTTTATATGTTGCGGTACATGCCCCATTCCTTCTGTAAAGCCGTGCCCCCATTCACTCACACACCAGCCGGCTCACCTGCAACATCGGAAAGCGGCTCATGGAGACACGGCTCCGCCGGTCCACATGCTGACATTTGTCTACAGTTTTAATGGTTATTAACACAGCTGTATATGGTTAAGTATGAGAGGGAAACCTGTATCGGTACCAGTGTTTCCACTGGTAGCCTAACTCTCTGTTATTGCGGCCGCCACGGCGAAAAACACAGAAGAAGTTATTGAATGGAACTACGGTAACTTCAGTTCGTTGAATAATAGTGTGTGAGACGGAGCCTGCTGGACCTAGGCGAGAAATGTGACCCATGGCCACATTATCATAGTTCATAAAACCCTATCTAACCTCCTACCCGTGCAGGACCCGTTCATAATGAGTCAGCCGTCACTCTGTGAGTAGCTTCAGTCCATCGTACTCCCCCTCTCTCCCTATATGAGCTACTGGGCTATCTGGTGTTATTGAAAACAAGTGAAGGAGCTTTCTCAGCGATATATATTTTTTAAATATATCCAGGGCTATTTATTTCAGATAATTTACATGTGTTGCAGCTGTATATTTTCAAATTGAGAAGGAAACCCTGTCTTTGCATTTTATTTCAATCACATCTGTTTTGATAAAAGAGCTTGTGAAAAGTGGATTTGACTTAAAACTGAACATTTAGCCTACTTTGTAAAAAATATAAATTAGAGATAGAGAGATATATATTGTGTATCGCCATTCAGCCGAAAAATACAGAGATATGATTTTTAGTCCTGGACTAGTGGAAGATCTGATAAGAATCAGTGTGGAGGGGCCCAGCTTGGATGATTTTGATACTAGGGAGTGTGGCAAGCTGAATAAGCTAAAGTCCCAATAAGTTGGCGTGTTCCTTTAAATTGAAATAAGTACATTCATTAATGCAGAATTCTTTAAATGGAGCCAAAGATGCACTCACAGGTCTTTCTGGACCTCGGGGTCTTCAAAGCGGCGTCCGATCAGCCTCTTCGTGGCAAACAGTGTGTTCTGAGGGTTGGTGACAGACTGGCGTTTGGCGGGCATGCCCACCAGACGCTCCCCGTCTGCTGTGAAGGCGATGACTGAAGGAGTCGTCCTGGCTCCCTCTGCATTCTCCAACACCTGAGAGGCAAAGTCAAATACTTTACTTCAAACTTCAGCACCTTCATCCACACTGACTGATGCACTATTTGACTGTCTCATCTCTTGTCTTTGTTAGGCATGCTGCCAGGCTGGCTCATTGAGCACGGGGGGGGCGGTGGGCGGAGTGTCCCCATTTACCCCGCTAGCACAGGAGCTTTGGCTTAGAGTGGCTGGCGAGAGCTTGGTATTTAAGACAGCGGTGTAGACGTGAATTACACTCCAAAACAGCAGGGGACAAGTTGCACTTTGTTGCATTAAATTAATAAATCACCATGTTTTACAAAACAGATCCTTTTTCCATTCAACTAAACTAAAAACTATTAACCCTATATAAGAATGTCCTTAAGATTAAGAGCATGTCAGAACTAGTTTGACTTGTTTGGACTAACATTCTCCAAACACCTAAGTTTGCTACAAAATCCAATTTTCTTACGCAAATAATGTGACTTCTGCAATTCAGTCACTCTGAAAAAGGATATTTAGGCAAACAGTGACTATGTTTACAAGCTGTCCATTTTCGGGTAATGGTCGGGTTAAGGTCACTATTTGGGTTTCTGAAACATTCGGAATAACCCGTTTACATGCGTGAGCAGAGGGAGTTACTCCTGTATACATGGAATTTGTAATCAATCGGCAATATCCCGACGTAAACGGCGACGCACGGTTAGCGTCTGGACGTAGCATACGGACAACCTTAAGACGCAATAACTTTTCGGTCACCTTCTTATAAATCTCACTATCTCGGTACTTTCTGCCGTCAACAAAAGAAATTATATTCATGGTTTTCACCACACTAATAAAGAAATTGGTTTCCTCCTCGCTCCAAAAGTGTGGTGCTGTGCTGCGTCTCGCCATGTTTACCTCTACTTCTTGTTTACTTCCGGTATACTGCGCGCAGGTTTTCTGCATTGACACATACATACATACATACATACATACATATATATATACATATATATATATATATATACATACATACATATATATACATACATATATATATACATATACATACATATATACATACATATATATATATACATATATACACATAATATATACATATATATATATATATATATATATATAATATATATATATATATATACATATATATATATATATATATATATATACATATATATATATATATATATATATATATATATATATATATATATATATATATATATATAACTATATAACTATATTATTATAGAATATAATTATTATAACTATGTTTTCTGGCGCATACAAGAAGTTCCTCTACTCAAAAGACCAAGATTCCTTGCGAATAGAACATGCACAGAACACAAATCAATGTTCCTTTTTAATGGGGATATGCCGATACACGTTTACATGACCAAAATTTCGGGTTAGAAAAGGGGTAACCCAGGGAGCATATTCGGGTTTTTAAAAACCGGAATATGAGCATATTCGGGTTTTTGCCGGTGTTTACATGGCCGTGCGCGACCGGGTTATTGCTAATATTCCGGTTTTGAACGGGTTATTGGCTGCATGTAAACTTAGTCAGTGGACTCACTGATGGACACCAACCGAAACAAACAGAGGTGGAGCACAAACTCAAGGGGGAATCCATGACTGTAAGCGAGTCAGGAGCAGAGAGAAGAGGGTCTGAAACTGGAGCTCCTGATGAGTATACTGGCCCCAGGACATTGAGCTTTCTATCTTACCATACGAGGATGAAAAGCTCCCATGTGGACATACTGTTAGGTGTCTGCTCAACCTCACCTTGGCCTGTTTCCCCTCCATGACTGCGACACATGAGTTGGTGGTTCCCAGGTCAATCCCAATGACTGAGCCCTTGATGGCCTCCGACCTACACACAGATATTATTATTATCGTTATTATTAGGAATGCATCATACAAGTTTGACTAGAACGTTCCAACAATCAAGTTACTTCACAGGATATTTTTAAAAACTATTTGGCACTCCTGAGTGAGAAACTTGAAGTTATTTAAGTGATTGGATCTTTGACAGTGCGTATGCTGATGTAAGTCAACTACTATCCATCTATGTCCATTATCCATTTCTACAGGAGAGTTGGGATATCCTGGGTGTAGTGTTGATACTCACGCATACTCCCTCCTGGACAGAGCTCTGAGAGCATCTGGCTGGACGCCGCCGCTCCAGCATGCCTGTGCACAAACCAGACAACCGTTACAGACGTTTCCAAATGTCTGAGAGCAATGAGCTCTGGCAACATGACAGCTCACCTTTTCTCCTGTGATTTTATGCCAAGAATTCATATTACAAAAAAAGAGCTTTCTCAGAGTAAATGCCTAATACATATTTAAGTCTGTAGGTGGTACACTGTAGAAACATTAGCTCCTGTACCGCAACATGACTAATGTTGAGAACACAAGAGAGGATCAATAACGTGAATTTGTTAATAAAACTTATTGGGATGCATTATAATAGTGCAGCATGTCCTCATGAAGGTCACAGGGAGCCCACTATCTCACATCCCTCTCATGATTACTTCAATCTATTCAATAAATACATTACATCTCTAAACGCCACGTGCTGTGCCATTTAACCAGACACGCGACAGGTAACACGTCCAACTTAGTTAACGTTACCTGAACACCTGGTGTCACTGTCAATGTGAACAAGGAGCGGACGGTGGTAACACGGTTAGCATGCCAAGCTAGCCGGCTGCCTCTCTAACTAGCTACTGTATGATCAACATTGTTACAATAACGCACACGAGTTAAGTTTGTAACTCACCTTCTTCAGCATGGAGGACACGTTCCTGGTGACACAGGTCCGTGTCGGCGTTAGAGTTCTGGAAACGCTTCTGGCGACACCCAACATTTTGACAAGTCGGCTAACAGCAAGCAGGCTAAGAGAAAGCTAACAGTGGGCTAACAGGCTAACTAGCAGAAGTCTAGCTGAGTTTATTAAAAAAAAGCGTGGTATGAATAAAGAGTCCCTGTCTAGGGTTACTGTTGGCCAGCTGTGTGAACAATAAGGCTGAGCTGCGGTAGGTCCGGGTTTCTGGCGGCGGGTCCAGGCCGAGCTGCGGCTGCTTGTCGTCGGACTGAATAGAAGCGAATTCTTCCAGAATTATCCAACACATGTTGCAAAAGGCAGCGCTGAAGGACCCCACGTCGGGCTGCGTGTGTACTGCCTGAATGTTTTTTTAACAGTTAACTGCACATTATAGAGCTGTTTATTAAATGAAGGCACGCATGCAATTAAGAATATGACAACTATTAGCTATTAAACACGCCTCATGTACAAACTAAACACTTCTCTGCTGCCTTTGTCTTTTTTTGTGATCAGGAACAGAAGAGGGCAGCTGCACGCAGTGGGCATGATGTGAAGGTCATGATGTAACCAATACAACCATGGATGTAACCAGGGCTCACGTGTGTTGCATCAGGGAGGCTGATACCTTATGAAAAACTATGTTCATATCCAGAAAGAAATCCGAGTGGCCTCTCTACACAGTGTTGGGAGACCTCTTTATTTGAAAGAGGAGAAGGAGATTCATCCAGGTGATCAGAAGAGTTTTCTTTACATAATCTGACATATTTCAGAGGCCATCATCACAGTCAACAAGTATGTATCTGTAGCAGTTATTTCCTTGTATTTGCACCATGACACAATAGTGAAACATTTCTATAACAACTTCCTACAGCTGCTAAGGTCGTTCTTGTGTAATCTAATCAACGGTCCAGTGCCCAAAGATCCTGCCCTGACTGTCACACATAAAGGGGAAGAGTTAATCATCATCACAATGGAAAAGCTGGCCATTGAGAAGGTTTGCCATTTTAGTTCAAAAAGACACAATTCATTCATATGAAGTCAACCCATCCTAATCCCTGAGATATTGCATTAGAAGTCATATTTTCGAAAGTTCTTTGAACCACTGGGTGGCAGCAATGAAGCCAGTCTGTGACATCTGCTCACATCACGCATGAAAACCCCCTGTACAAATACACTGATCTCTATAGCAAGCGATACAAGACCTGACTAAATAATAATATCTTCATTTATATAGCTCCTTTAAAAACTCAGTTTACAGCAGAGATCTAAACAGACAACAAGAAGACAAAAGACGCAAAACATACTAGAGAGGAGTCAAATAAAAAAACATGACAAATTAAAATATGCAAATAAAAGGGTTAAAAGCAATAAAATCAATAAGTAAAATGAAATAAATAAAAATAAAAAGCAATAAGAGATATCATCACATGAAAGCAGGTCTATAAAAAAATATGTTTAGGAAGTTCAGTGACTCTGCGAGCCTTATGTTCTCAGGCAGGCCGTCCCGGTCCCAAGGCCGAGGGGCCGTGACCATAGCCGTGACGGAGCAAGCCTGGACCCTGGACCCTTTATCTCGCGAGAACACACGGGCTTGGACAACAAGTACGTGGCTTCATAGGCTGAGGAGGACTGGGAGTGTTTTCAAGACAAATATACGGGATGTATATTAACCCTATTTGAACCGATTTGAACGGATGCTTCAGCAGCGGTACCGGAAGCAGAATAACGGGAACAGCGGCAGTACCGGGAGCGGTACCGGGAGCTGGACGGACTGCCGCCGGTGCAGGAGCCTCTGCTGAAGGCTTCCCTGCGGACTGCTAACGGCAACCGGCAGCCTGTCGGTGTGATATGGCGGAGAGCGGCTCTCTGCCGAGCTCGACGCTTCCGCCGCCGAGGACTCGCATCTTTAAGATCATCGTGATCGGGGACTCGGGGGTCGGGAAGACCTGCCTCACCTACCGCTTCTGTGCCGGGAGGTTCCCCGAGAAGACCGAGGCCACCATCGGGGTGGACTTCCGGGAGAGGCTGGTCGACATCGACTGCGAGAAAATCAAGGTGTGCACTGCAGACAATCTGCTCACGGTTATATATTTAAGATAAAATATATTTTATATTTAACTCTCATCCTCCGATATATCAGATTAACATCTTAAATCAAGGTGTGCACTGCAGACAGTCGCTCACTGTTTTATATATGTATATCATCCTTATATATCCATATATTGTCTTGAAATAACTCTTGTTATGATTTGATGCTATAAATAAAATTGAATTGAAAATATCTATATCACAGGGAGAGCAGGACTGATTCACATATTAATGTCTTAAATCAAGGCGGGGTTCTTCTTTGTGGGACACTGAGCAGTTGATAGTTAAGTGCCTTGCTCAAGGGCAATGAGGGAGTGACAACTGCTTCCGGTTCACTGACCACTGGTCCTTAGATGACCCCTTTAAATAGTAAATATTCCCTTTGTTATGAGCAGCAAACCGTCCGTAGACAGCATCAGAAAGGATGAGGTAATAATGAGATATGTGCCTCTCAGTCCCAGGGTGCCCCAGTCTGTAGGACTTATTCTAACCCTCAACCATAACATAATTCAGGATTGCACAATGAGACGTAGGTATTATAGGGGGGGGGAATTGACCAAATAAACTATAAAATAGAACAAACTTTAAATTGGCACACAAATAACTAAATAATAAATTATATTTACAAGTAATATAGACTATTATTTATATTTATTACATGGCTTGGTTGAATACTCGATTCTGATTGGTCCATCGCAGCATTTATCGGCCTGTTATTTCTGTACAACAGACTGCTAACTAATGTAATCTAATGGGCCGGAGAGCTCCTAGCGCTGGTCAGCGGTACCCCAGAGGTGGAGACAGGCTGGATGAGATGGGGAGCGCTAACAGCTAACAGCTAACAGCTAACGGCTACAGTGCACACAGAGCATTAGTTAGCTCCATGGTTAGCTCAGTCACCAGGCGACCTGGCCTTCCCCCGTCGTCAAATACCCACACCAATAAAATCTTTTTAAAATCAATATTCGCTCCTGTACATACATATATTAGTTCAATCTGAGATAACCCTAATGACGCCATCAGGGTTGTTGACTTTATAAAAACTCTTCCAACACCACAGAGACCCCCGTTCAAACCATATCACATGCTGTATAGTAATCCCCGGGATGAGTAACCTGCACGATTTTAAATAAAGTAAAGACGACTAACCCTTTTAATTGAAAGCGACACATCTGGGCTTCATCCAAAGGACACGTAGGACATGAGAAGTGAAGAAGACGAGCCACGTTCGCTAATAAACACTTGCCTTTAGTTCCATCTTACAAATTGATAAAGTGTGACCTTTTATTCAAATTTCCTCGTTCGAAGGGGTTTGGTGTGAAATTTAGTTCTTCTAGATTTGTCTTAGTGTCAACAAATCCCATAAAAAAAGACCCAGTGTGCTGTGACGTGCACACACACATATTCTACTTGTTCTAATTGATTGTTGGTTTGGGTCCCCCCCCCCCCGTGCAGATCCAGTTGTGGGACACCGCGGGTCAGGAGCGCTTCAGGAAGTCCATGGTGCAGCACTACTACCGCAACGTGCATGCTGTTGTCTTTGTCTACGACGTGACCAACGCTTCCAGCTTCCGCAGCCTGCCGGCCTGGATCGAGGAGTGCAAGCAGCACGCTCTGGGCACAGAGGTACCCAGGATCCTAGTCGGAAACAAGTGCGACCTTCAAGACTCAGTCCAAGTGGGCACAGACGTGGCGCAGCAGTTCGCCGACGCCCACTCCATGCCCCTGTTTGAGACGTCTGCCAAGAACCCAAACAGCCAGGGAGATGGAAGCGGTGGCGGAGGAAACAGTGACCACGTTGAGGCGATTTTTATGACTGTGGCCCACAAGCTGAAGTCTCAGAAGCCCCTGGTGTTGAGCCAGCCGCCCGGGGGATCGGGGGGTACCGTCCACCTGAGCAGGGGGAGGGATGATGGGGGAGACGGGGCCAGGAGCTGGGGCTGCAGCAGCTGCTGAGGCTGCACAGGAGGACCCCAGAGAATGAAAAGCTGAGCGGCTTCACAATCAGCACAAACATGCAGATGAATCTCGTTCCAAAGCCCGTGCTTAACTTTATAAATTACTTTAAATGTTTTAAAGTGGTATTTACAGTACAATTTGTTGTTTTGTGGAAGCCAAAATCTGTCGTTGGTTCAATGGAAAGGATTCTGAACAAGAGGCTGCACCCTGCTGAGCTTTTAAAGTCACTTTTTCTTCATGGAGACACAGTGGCATTAACACATGATTTGCCATAGAAATGTCTTTCTTTCTACAACAGCTTTACTAAGATATGATGGGAGAGCAGACCGTCGGGGTGGACATAATAACAGAAGACATTATTTGGTTTTGATTCAGCCGTCTCACTAAAGGTGACCTGCAGTGTTTCTCATCAAAACGCAAAGTGTAGTTGTGAATGCATTTCCTTTCTTTAAAATGTATTTGCAAAAGGCAATATTTCAAATATTTAGAAACTATCTATGTATCTATTAAACTGCTGAATGTGTTATCGCCACCAGCTGCGGGTCAGTCTTTACCATACGTGTATGTTCAGTACGTTTCAGTGAAAAGATGTCTGCCGCCGCTCGTGGTCAAAAAAATTCACATCAAATCAATGTTGTGTTGGCAGCACGTGCTGAGCCAACTCAGTGAAATGAGGGATTACTGGACAACAACTCCTATGTAATCCCATCCAGGTTTACCCAAAATCCGAAGGGAATACTCGACCGCTCTGTTTTTGATACGTTTCGCTGTGAGGGCAGCTGGGAGCTCGCTGTCAGCGGTCAAGGCTTGCCCACTTTGGGCTGGCAGTCAGCTGATGAGTTATGCATGGTCTTATTGGAGGCCTCCTCCCACTCTGTGCTGTATCCCATGACCCTGTTCCTTTTCTCGAGCAGGGCTCCAGGCTAACTAGTGACTCAACTTACTGATAAATGCTCTGGGAAGATATTTACAGAAATAACAACGTGCTGTTCTGAAGGAAAAGTAGTGCTTTAAAAATAGTCCTGAAGTAATCTTTCACGTTGCTATGAGTGGTCGTGCTGCGTGCCATGAAAAAAAAGTAACATCAGTGATTTGGTCATCCTCCCAGAGGACAGGGTAACCAGCTGCCTGAAAGGCTCCGGATCATTAGCATTTCATCTTTATTATCTCGTTACTTTATCTACTGGTTGTCGTAAACAGCAGAACGGGACTAAATGGTGGCAGCGTGGGGTCAGCCGGCCCGTCAAGAGAGGGAAAGGGGCCGTTCTTCTGTAGTGTGCACCTCTGCAGGTGCTGTACACCAAGGCTGCTGCCTTCATCCCCAGCTTCTCCCGTATGGAAGCTTGTGATTCAGTATTCAGCATGTCGCTGTTAAATCCTTGAGCTGGGTGGCGTTACCGTGCACAGCTCCTCCGCTGCTCACGCTCTGCATTACTGCTCACTGTGACGGTTTGATTGGTTTACGTTTGGTTGCTGCTTTCTTCAAGTGTCCTTTGTTTTTAATACATACCCCCCCACCCCCACACTTAAGACTTCCTTTGCCTCATCTTCACTTCAGCCATGAACACATAATGCTCCTGTATCTCTCATTGCCCAGAAAGAAAAGTGCTATCCCTTCACAGTGACTAAGAACCAAACTACTGGGAGGATAGAATGGTTTGTAATAAAGTACCCTGAACATTTCAAACTGTGGTCAGCTTTTATTTATTAAATACACAAATAAAATGTCTTGAATTTATATAATGAGAACACAAATTTCACACTTTCACTCAGGCAGTTAGGCACGTCCCATATACGGTGAGTTCAGGTACTCTACTTTGGCAAACGAGTTTGGCTCCACAAATCTTTGGTCAAAGAGGAAACAAACAACCAAAGGACTCCTACTCTTCCTTCCCTCAGTCCCTCCCTCTTGTCTATCCACAAATGAAGAAATGTATAGGCACAACTGTGAAATTTGTAGGCCCCAATGTGGACGTGGGTCAGGTCAGCCTGCTGTATGAAGGCAGTCTGGAAGGGCCGTCGTCTTCCTCAGCGGTGCCCCGGTCACTGGACGGGGCAGGAGAGTTGAAAAGCCTGTCGTCCCCCCCTGCTGGACACACACACAAACTACATCACATGACTGCCGAGGGACAAACGGCAATTGTAGACTGCATGAGTTCTTACCTTGCCATGTACAAACCATCTCCGTGTCCCCAGGGTCACACTGAGGAACCAGCGTCTCCTGCAACACACACACACACACACACACACACACACACACACACACACACACACACACACACACACACACACACACACACACACACACACACACACACACACAGTGGTATAGTCTAATGTATTGTAGTGGGTATACTGTTCTGCATATTGGCCAGAATCTGCGTTTGGGGGAGGGGGGGGCCATATCATAGTGGGGGGTATGGGTGTCCTCCCCCAGGGAAGTTTTGAGCATCAACAACTTCATTTCCTGTATTTGAATACGCTTTTATGCACCAATTTACGGTGGAAATACCTTTATTTAGCCTATGTGAAGAAGAAAAACACATGACAAGTCAAAATATATAAAACATATAATGGAAAGTATGTTGTTGTGGGTCATTGGGCATTTTAAAGTGGGTATATGGAAATCCTGGAGCTTTCTTTAGTGGGTATACTGCATATACCTGCATATCAAATAGACTACACCACTGGACTGGGCCCTTCCTTACCAATCCTGTTCTGGCATCGTAGCACCCACAGCCGGGGAGACTGCGGCAGCCCACGTAGGCGATGAGCGAGGAGAGGGCCAGGCTGATGGTGCAGGTCAGTAGGATGGTGGCGTTGGCCCCCTTCACCATCCGATGGAGGACAAACGTCTGAGCAGAGACACCAAGAGAGCAGTCGTAAGTGAGAAGCAAGCTGCCACTTATTTAAAGATTGGAGGGTCACACACACACACAAAGTATGAATTCAGACTTTTTACAAATCGGCATCATCATTAGGGGTGCACGATTCAGAAAATGTCCCGATTCGATGTCGCATTTTAGGCTCAAGATTCGATTCAAAATCGATTTGATTCAAAAACGATTCTCGATTAAAAAAAAAAAAAAAAAGATTGTAAATGTAGTTACTTTCCCCGTGTGATTGCAATAGACATACAATTTAAAAAAAAAGAAAAGAAAAAAAAAAAATTTGATTTTTGGAATTCTATGAATCGATTTTGAAATCGGTAGAGCTTGAATCGCGATACGCATGTGAATCGATTTGTTTCTGCACACCCCCTATCATCATGGTGTTATTGTATGTTGTTTTTATTCTTTATTGCAATTAAAATCGCAGCGAAATCTGAACCTCAAGTAGCAGCAGTCTAACCTGACTCCGCCAGATGGATCGCTTCGCATTTGCTCGGCATATCCATCTGGGAACTTTCCGTTGGAGAACTTTTGGGAAGGGGCGAAAATACTGGTTAGCTGATTGGATAAACCATCTGTCTATCACCTATGTTGGTGATAGACGGGCCAAATCAACCAATCAGATCCACGAAGCGTATGAAAATACAACCAACACCCGCCCTGCTGCGCGGCAAAGCATAGCTCGTTAGCTCAGCATGCAAGCAACATGTCGGTAAAGGATATTTGCCGTTTGTGTAACGAGAATTTAGGAATAAAAGGCACCATTTCAGGTTCCCGGTCCATATTCCAAAAGAAGGATCCAAGAGAAAAAAAGCATTAGCGAGTGGCTAACAGAATTGGGGCTACCGCTGTCTGAAAATACTGGTTAGCTGATTGGATAAACCATCTGTCTATCACCACCTAACCCATCTCAAAACCAACGCTGATTGGCCCGGTTGTTTGGCTAACGGCTCCAAATTTTCTCTATCTCAAGATGCCAGACTGATCTGCGAGTGGAAAACTGGAGCTCGCGAGATCAGGACGGTCTCACGAGGCTAGCGGCAGTCATCCGGGGGTAACTTCCTGGAGAAGGCGAAGAAACTCACCGAGCCGTTTGCTCCTCCAGACGATATTATTAATCCGGACATGACGCCATTTGTTATCCCGACGTATCTGCGACTTCCACCGCGGGAACAAAGCAGCAACAGGAGGTTATCTCGGCCATGTTGATGACGGAGAGAAACACTGGCACGGCGCTTTGGGCTGATCATTTCAGAGCACCGACTTTCATAAGGACCGCTCTACTACTCTAGAACGCCGTGGTCCCCATAATGACAGCAAGCTGTATCAGCACCTCTGACGGTCTCAGAAATATACAAACGGTCTTACTAATAACTAAGTCTCGCATTGCCAGACACATCCGCTGCGCCGTCAAGGCTAGCCACACCACTGATCTATTCTGGGATAGGGGGAAACACATTTAGCCTGGCTCCGCCCTCATTCGTACTTCCGCTCAATTTTCCATTTTCCTTCAGTACTACGTCTGGGTTTGCGGTACATTCGCGGGTTTTCTCATGGCCCGAATCTTTACCGGTCCAATCAGCGAACAGAGGGAGTGGCTGAGAACGATGACGTTGAGGTCGTGCGCTAGTTTGAGTTGTAGTTTCGTAACGGCGGCGGAGAAAGATGCGAGCGAAGCCATTCGGCCCGTTGTGGCAACGCTGGCGAATATCCAGAAGTTAAAGCCCGAGCAACAACAATCTTTGCGGCGTTGCGTTGGTGGCCATGATGTTGTGGCCCTCCTCCCCACGGGGTTCGGGAAAAGTTTGATTTTCCAGCTCGCTCCGTTAGCGGTGAAGGAGTTGGCTAAGGTGAACGCTAGCGATGCTAAGCCCAACGTCATGACCAAACGTTAGCGATTGGTTATGGCAGTTCCAGAGTGGCTCTGGGCAGATCCAATAGTTTTAAACTTCAACAAAGTAGCCGCCTTCAAGGAAGTTAACACTTGTCAATGGAGAGAGGCCAGACTCTCTGTACTAATGAAATGTACGAGAGTCTGATAGGACCAGGCTAAAACACATGGGCTTCTTTAAACCAATCAAAATGATCCCCACACAGCACACCAGGTAGGCAGACTACTACTAACCATGGCTCCATCCAACACCTGGACGCTGTTCATGGAATTAATACACCATTCACCACATAAAACTTTAGGGGTGTGTGTGTGTGTGTGTGCGCGTGTGTGTGTGTGTGTGTGTGTGTGTGTGTTTACCACTTGAGGATTGTGGTGATGGTGGAAGACGTCTGTGTCCTCCTCCCCGTACGACAGCGTGAGACAGGAGTACACTGATATGAGGCCTGCAGCCACACAGGACAGTCCTGCTGCCAGCACCATCACGCTCACCTGCAGGGACACAAGGACACGCTCTGTCTGTCTGTCTGTCTGTCTGTCTGTCTGTCTGTCTGTCTCTTTTCCTTTATATCCAATTTCATCAGAATAATGTAATCCACTTAGAATACAGTTTATGACATTATGAAGTTTGCCCACCAAAGAGAATTCACAAGTTGATTTGAAAACTGTGAAATGTCACCCTCAGTATGCATTTAGAATAAAATATTGCAGATCTGTATCAAGATTGTTAAAAAACATTACTAATATATCGTTATCAAATCTCTCTGAGATCGGCATCGACCTGAGATCTCCAGTATGGGTCAGGATAAAATGCCAAATTCTCCATTTCCTCTTCAAATACAGTTCCTGATAACCTCAGGCTTAGTTCAGGGACTCCACTGCTTAGAGCGCTGACACTTTTTGAGAAAAAAATAAGAAATGTATGCACCAGTTCCCGTAAGAATGTTACAGGTCAAAACGCTAGAAAGGATTAATGTTAATCAGTAAGGTGTAGGGATGTCTCGATCAGCTTTTTTGGCCCCGGATCCCGATCCGTTTAAAACAAATATTAACTATCTGCAGATACCGAGTCCCGATCCTTTACTTTTATGGTATTGTTTACAAACATAACTAAGTAAACAAAGTAACTAAATATATGTCTTCAGCTTAATACATTAAACATAGTGCTTTTACTTAGAATGGTGTAGAATTTACTGAAGTAAGTTATCGGAAGCAGACACACGGTAAGTACTTTTACTTTTAGTAGGCCTACTTTAAGTACATTTTCCTGATGATACTTACATACTTTTACTTAAGTAACATTTTCAATGCAGGACTTTTACTGTAACAAAGACTTCCACCCATTCCCGATCAGTTAAACAACCGATCGGGATATCCCTAGTAAGGTGGTTTTATTAATTTAGTGCAGAGTAGTGCTCTTTCTATTAATCATTCATGTATTATTTGAACTATTAATCATGGGGCTGCTGTTGGAAATGTATATACAGTGTGTAGTGGCTCCGACACGCCTCTGCATCTGTCCATGTTTCTCTGTAGGCTACTCATCCCTAACGAACAAATAACTGAATGACCAGGGGAATAAAAAAAAGAGGAACCGTCACACCTACCAGCACAGAGTTTTTCCTTTGGGAGGCGAACAGCGCCAGCACACCTGGACAGGCCATGATCTGGAAGAGACAACTTCAAATTCAGTGGTGTAGTCTAATGTATGATAGTGGGTATACTGCACTAATATATATATATATATATATATATATATATATATATATATATATATATATATATATATAAATAAATAAACCTCTTGGAAGAGTCGCAGTGGTGTAGTCCTACATTGATACGCAGGTATACGTGTATATGTATGTATATATGTATGTATGTATGTATGTATATATATATATATATATATATATACACACACACACTGATGTTTTGAGCTTCAACGACTTCATTTCCTGTATTCGGATACACTTTTGTGCACCAATTTACGGTGGCTATATATACACACACCTTTGTTTAGCCGATGCGAAGAAGAAAACCACAGCTGATCACTTCAAAATATATCAAAAATATAACGGAAAGTATGTTGTTGCGCGTCATTGGGCATTTTAAAGTGGCCATATGGAAATCCTGGAGCTTTCTTAGTAGGTATACTGCGTATACCTGCGTATCACGTAGAATACACCACTGCAACTTTTCCATGAGGTTTAACATTCGGGACATTTAGTGTGTGTACTGACGTCATGGTCCAGGATTAGCCCGTGACGTTATTCAGCGTATATAGACCAGTCCTAACCATTGGGTTGTCTCACCAGTGCTCCCCACAGCGGGGTCCTGCTGGAGCTCAGCGGAGTCTCCTTGCGGAAAACGGCGTCCATGAAGCCGCACACAACGCACAGAGCCGCGCAGGCCACCTGCAGGATGCCGAGGACCAGCACGCTCCTCTGGTTGAAAATGAAGTACCGGTGTCGGTCCATGTCGCCCTGCCGCCGTTGCTGCTGCTGCTACCCCGGGCCTCACGGTGCGTGCGGGGACTTTCTTCAGGCCGGAAGTTCAGGTTCTTCCATTAATGTGTAACCTGCGGCAGGTGTAACTCAGAGGAGGAGGGTGTGCCCAGAGTTTGGACTTGTAGGCTGCTAAGCCACGCCCCCAGCCCCCGCGTCACTTTAAAATAGAAGATCCGCGAAAACAAATAGGAAGTCAAGTTCCATATTCACAAAGCAAAATGTTCCAAATTGAAACTTAAATTGGTAATAAATAAGAAAGGCATTTTAATAACTGATACTTACTCAAAAGTTTGCAAGTCCGTCACTTCTTTACTTTTATATCTTTGTTTCTGTTTAAATTATTATTTTCATACTTACTTTCATATTATATTACTTGCACTTATGTATGTATAATTGTATGTGTATGGACTGTGAGTGTTTGTAAATTGAATTCTAAAAACAAAACTAAAAAACAAATAGGAAGTCCAGTTTTACAGTTTCTTTGTATGGTTATAATGCGTACTGAATAAAAATAAAAAGGAAAACAAATATAACATTAACGTCTGTGATAGTTCTTCTCTCTACCTGTAGACACATCACATGACATAATAAATGTCCACCTTTGCATCAACACATTATAAAAGATAAATGACACTAACTTTGGTTCAAAGCCAAGCAACTTAATTTCTTTTCTTGTGTTGTAGGACAAATCTTTAGGTCAAATATCACAAGTGCAACAACATTTTTAAAAACAAGAAGCAATCCGATTCTGCTCAGAAAGTGTGTACATCATGCTAAGACCTCTGTGTTCGTAGGAAATTCCATTGTTGATACGTGTTAGTACACGGGATTAGAACAGTAACATACTTTAGGAAACCCCTGCCGCCAGGACATTACGGTTCATCTACATGATGGTATTTTAAACATGTAGTCACTCTGACTGTTACAGAATCCCAATCCCTGCAGGTGCAGTGTGTTTTATACGGAGGGCAACATGAATGAGACCAATACAAATACACAAAATAATTGTGGATTAGATTTATTTTGCAGCATCTAAACACAGATAATAAAGACTGTAGCCGTAGAGCATCCATCATTTTAAAGATACAAATCACCTCTACAAAGCTCAGGAAATTCAGTTCTTCACCAATTTCACGTTGTGAATAAATAAGTCGCTGGAAAATATACTAAATTAGTTGGAATAAGTAGGGAGCTAAACAGATGACACAGGAAGATAAACAAACAGCTGACACACAGTTAAAAAGGTATAATTTGCAGGACTTTCCTAAAAACAAAAAAACCCACCTGTGGCGGTGTGTGTTATGTGCAGAGAGCCTGCACCCTGGCTGGTTTTTCTTCTTTGTGTGTTCTGTGTTGGGGATCTTTCTGGCGTCAGCCTCTGGATGTGTAGTGCCACGCTGCGTAAGCCGCATCCAAGAGGAAGCTACAGCGACACAGTCTTGAAAAATACAAATATATCGAGGCGAATGTAGGGCCATGCTGCCGGCGGTACGCTGTGCAGTACGCTATGGCGAAACGCTGGCGGTCAGCGGGGCCGGCGATAACCTTTGAATGTTGTGTTAACAAACAGTAAGCGACAATTCCTGCATAGTATGCCTTTAAGTGAAGCTATCGACCGGAACAATGATTAACAGTCTTCATCAGAGACATGTCTCCTCTTCTAACATCTGCGTTCTTGCACACTTCTTGTGTTGCTCAGCTTCCACTCACACTGAGCTGCTCCAGCAGTGCTCTTCTGAACCCCCCGTAGGGAGGAACTTCTCAAACATCCAGCGGGGTCTGCAGGAGTCTTGTACGCTGGCGTTTCCGGTCACAGGCTGCTGGGCGCCGCCTGTCTCTGCTGGAACTCCTTCAGCTCCTGCTTGTACCAATCGGGGGCCTCGGGGCCATTTCCCCCGGCTGGCTCCAGATCGTAACCATAGGCAACCGTCAGCTCCTCGTCTTTCTGCACAGCCCTTAAGGTTTGGACGCACTTGATTGACCCAAAACGAGGGTGGACAAACCTGCACAAAGAAACACAGTTTCACTATGCCTTCCTCATCGGAAACGTTATTATGCTAGCTAATAACTCACTATTAGCATATTTAAAATGTTTTTCTGGGGCATAGTTTAACGTTATTTAGAGATTTGACCCTTTTCTGACTTTATATGTATTTTTGCATATGCTTATGTCATGATATATGAAAAAATTTTTAACATCTGTTCCTTCATAACTTTATACAAGTGTGCACGTTTAAAGGTTTCAACCCTTTTTCTTCACGAGCATCAGCGTTAGTTTGTTAAGTACGTCTAAAGATGGCCCCCACTGACACAGCACATGATAGAGAATCATTCAACCCATCCATCACTGGGTCAAATCCCAACGGTAACAAGTCAAATTAATATTAATAAAAGGGACTTTTTGTTTTGAAAAAAGTAACACGCCAACTTACTGGGACTTTAGCTTATTCACCGTAACCCCCAGAGTTAGACAAGTCGATACATACCCTTCTCATCGCTGTGCGTGTTGTAACTCTGTCTGACACCCCCAGCGCTAGCTTAGCCTAGCACAGATCCTGGACGTAACTGGTTCCAACTAGCCTACTGCTCCGAATAAGTGACAAAATAACGCCAACATGTTCCTATTTACATGTTGTGATTTGTATAGTCACAGCGTGTACAGATAACCAGGTCATATGAGACACAGCCATCTTCTAACCGTATACAAACTGGGAACTATATTCTCAGAAAGGCGAAGCACTGCTACTTCTGCTACTTGAGCGGAGTGATTTGCTAGCAGCACCTAAAGACCCGTGGTGAGGAGCGGAGAGTTCGCCTGGAGTTCGCTCAGAGTTGGAGTAATAGAGTCAACAATTACTAGATAGTAAAAGCATAGTGACCTTGTTATTTGTACACCCTGTGACTATAAAAATCACAACATGGAAATAGGAACATGTTTGGCTATTTTGTCTACTTTTAAACAATAAGGACTAGATGTAAGAAATCAACATTAGAGTAACGTAGATGAGAAGGGTATGTATGGACTCGTCTAACTCTGGGGGTTACGGTGAATAAGCTAAAGTCCCAATAAGTCGGCGTGTTCCTTTAAGAATCTCCAGGAACACATGCAGTCAAGTCAGTATTATATAAAGCCTAAACTCACCAATGTGCCTCAAAGTGCCTGTCAAAGAAATGCAGCGCTCACACTGCTGACATCTGCATTCACTTCCTGTCCTGTCTCCTTTGTAAGAAATGCCAACACCATGTTCTATCCAGCAGCGCTAGAGATGAGAAGACGATGCATATACACTTCCACAAAACATCTCCTGGACCAGGAAATTTAATCTGACCTGCATTCATTTTTGGGGCAGCCTTTGGAAAAGTTTGGTCTGAATCAGGAGAGGAGTTCAGGTACTGTCGGTAAAAGTTGGTTTGGTGTACTTAAGTTTAGCGAATGTAAATATAATCTTTAAATTAAGTCTCAATCTCAACATTTTGAATCTTATTTTGAAAATGAGTTTGTGCTCTGCTTTAGAGCTGAAGATCTTTTGTCGGGTTCGGTCTTAATTTCTATCATTTTGCACGGGCTCGGGCTTGCGCTCTGGGTTGCGCGGCAAACGAGCGGTCAGGTGATGCGTTTCCATTAGCGCGAGAATGGATGCTAGGAGGTGAAACGGAGGCTGGCCTCTGGAGGACTTATTTTATGTCTTTGTTCCAACTTCCAAGTGGCCTATGGCCTACGTTAGTCGTGAATAAATGATGTTAAAAAATTTATAAAATGACATTCTTGACAAAAGGCAAAAGAGCTGTGTGCGTGCGCACATTTGAATAATGTCGGGCTGTAAACGGGTCTGGGCTTTTAAAAAACGGTCAATCAAAATGTACTTGTTGGGCTCGGGCCGAATTCTGTCGGGCTCGGGCCTTGCCGGGCCGAACTTTTAAGGCACGAATACAGCTCTAGTGTGCTTCGGTCAGTTGGTACTCACGGCTCATATTTGCAGTTGGGGGTGAAGGAGTGGTTTGCCTTGTGACCCAGAGAGGCACAGTATCTGTCTGTCTGGTCAAATGGCTGAGGGACGTCAATCACCGTGTCCTCGTCCAATGAGATGGTGTTCCCGTTCAGGGCCCAGTCCTTGCTGTCCACCTGAGGAGTCCATGCAGTCAATGCTTTAACAGGTACTCATGCTGAGGAAAACATACATGTGAAGGGTGGCAGAGGTTTTCTCATTTATCTATTAATTTATTAACCATTTAACCACGGTTACATTTAGCTTTTACATAAACGTCTCTGCTCGCATGCTAACTAGTTTATTTGCACTCTCAATATGAGGATGGTTGTTACTCAGATATCAGAGGAGTGTCCCTGTGCGCTATACTGTACCTCGGAGTGTGTGACACGGACTCCGTTATAAAAAGCCATCACGGTGTCCGGCTCAGCGTCCGTCTTGGCAAACAGGCCCTGTCCCGCTCCTTTGATCGTAGAGTCGGCCACGAACACCCTGACACACAGAAACAACATCAACAACAGGAAGTGATGGGATTCCGATGACAGGCGTCAGCAGGAAGCGAGGCTAACCTTTGGCTCTCGTAGGGGTCGGGAAGCAGCGGGTGGGCCGTGATACAGGTGGACGTCGACTTGTCGTACGAGTACACCGGACCTTTAAACACAGAGGCTCACGTTAAGTTGTTGATCCGCTGAATAACTACAAGATTCACATTCCCCAAGTCACCGTGCAGAAGGATAGCAGGGTTCTGCTCTAGGGTTGGGCAGTCTGATGATACATCCATCGCGTGTAGGGATGGGCATCGTTTGGATTTTAACTATTCTGATTCCAATTCCGATTCTTCCTTTCGATTCCGGTTCTTATCGATTCTCGATTCCGATTCTTTGAGTGGTGGAGTTGAAACGGGTTAGATGCTTATTTCACAAATAAGAGGAAAGTTTTATTTTTATTCATAGGTGGGTTGCAGTTTTACAGCTTTTACAATGCAAAATAAAGCCACACTAGAGCTCCGCTTACTGTGCTGACGACTGCAACACAACAACGCCACGCTGCTGCGAAACCAAAACTTGCGCATATTAAATTTGGAACCTATGATCAGATTTGAAACCAAATCCTCCAAACGATTCCAATAAAGAAACGATTCCGATGGAATCGTAATTTTTCAAACGATTCCGATTGGGAATTGGTTCTCGATGCCCAACCCTAATCGTGTGTGTGCAGTTCATACTAGGCCCACCAAGCCTTTAACATCTCTGCTCGTATGAGACCTCAACTTTATGGAAAGCTGGATCATTATTATTATTATTATTATTATTATTATTATTATTATTATTATTATTTCAACACGATGGAACATTCTAAATTTGTCAGGTATTTTGTTATGCCCCTACAAATATTTGTATATTTATTAAAACAGTTTTTCACATTCATTCGAAGGGAGACATTCTAAATGGATCATTCTTACTGTTGGCGGCGATTTCAAAGCGTGGCCTTCCACTCTGGCTGGAGATTACGGTGGCATGGCGAGCCTCGATGATCTCTCCGTCCACAAAGCGTCCGTAGAGAGCCGTGTGTCCGTCAGGGTAGATGTAGCCTACAGCTTCACCGGTCATCTCGCCCTCCTCGTTCACCTCCCCGAACACACAGCCTCCACCCTGGACGCAGCACAGTAAACACCCACAAGCACAGTCCCCACAGTTAGCAGAGCCGATGGCTGGGTCTCTGGGACGCTGAGATAAGGACTTCAAACTAAGCACTCACAGGGTAGTAGACCCAGCATGCCCCACAGCGGATGTTGTCTTTGTACTGGCCCCTGAACACCAGGCGGCCCTCGGCATCCCACTCCTGAGCGGGCCCGTTGAGCTCGCCATCTACATATGTCCCATGGAGGACAGCTCCGTCTTCATGCGTGTACACGCCCTGGCCCTGCAGAGCGTCGTCCACGTAGAAGCCCTCCAGTGCACTGTGTGTGTGGGGGGAGGAGAGGGGAGGGGGAGACTAACTGTAAACTAACTCAACCCAATTTTTGAATTTAGTTGAAGTGCACTGCTGTGATAAACAGTCTTCTGTTCACAGTACCTGCCATCAAAGAAGAAGAACTTCCCCCGGCCATTCTTCTCTCCGTGGCTGAAGTGGCCCTCAAAACGGTCACTGGACGAATAAGACACTGTGCAGAAACCATGGGGCTGATCATCTTCATCCAATGGACCGGCAAAAAAAAAAAAAAAAAAAAAAAAAAAGTGAAATCTGCAACGTTAACGCTACTTTTTATGCTAAAACGTTTGTTTTATTTAGAGGCTCTATTGGTGGGTCAGAACCTAACAATCCCTAAAAGATAATGTTCCACGAGGTGTGAGCAGTTTCCAGACACAGGGAACAGGAGTGTGCGTTTCCATTAATAATAAGCTGAGTTTTTTGTAAATGGAGAGAAAGCAGTGCTCCACACATTGAAGATTGGATAGATGCACTGTTGAAAATAGCTAAACTTGAAAGAGTAATCTTCATGAATGTAGACTCTCTAGAGGAGTTTAATTTAATATGGTCACCTTTCTTAAGCAGCCATGTCCTATAGACAACAGACGGTATAGATAACAAATTCAAGTGTTGTATCTCAATGAAACATGTAGTTTACATTAACGTGCATCACAACTTGCTACAGCATAACAAGCTTTAGATAGGTAAAGATGTCGTCGTCTTTTTCTCCCCAAGTTATGTAATTGTCATTTTATTTATTTATGCATGTGTATATACGTATGCATATGTACGTGTATATATGTATTTTTTTCCCCCCTTTCTCGTTGTTTTGTTTGTTTTAGCATTGCTGCTTGCATCTTGGTATTTTTGATTGGTCCTTTGGAATTGCATAAGATGCCTGTGTATAAATGCAAAGTATTGCTGCTCTGTCTGATTTTGGTTTGAAATAAAAATAAATACAAAATAAATGTAAAAAAAAAATATATATATATATATATATATATATATATATACACATACATACACACACACACACACACATTCCATTAATAATACAATAATAATAAATACATAACAGTCGTTCACGTGACGTAGGCACAGAGATACAAAGTATCCCAACAGTGTTAAAAGTGTTGCTAATGAGCAGAAGGCCAGGCACCAGCGGACACGTCCTGCCTGCTAAGGCTACATGTTCCAGCAGCGGGCTCTCAGATCAGCCAGGCCGCCTTCACTCGTCTGCCAGGCGGACATCCTTCATAATAAAGTCCCTGGTGCTGCTCGGTTACCCAGCGGGCCCAGAGACACGCTGACTCGTGGAGATTTGCGGAAACAGAAAAATAACGTAGGCTACACAGCCTCCTTCCGTCGTTTACAGTGAAATAACAGAAGGAAGATGTTGCCTACCTTCCACGACCTCCTCCACGCTCCCGTCGTCGCTGTCCATGCTGTCGGAGCTGCTGCCTGCTGGCGGACACAGCCCGGACTGCTACTGCTGCTGATGCTGCTCTCGCCCAGCGGCCGTCATATGGACATCATGGCTTCATAGTCTCGCATAGAGCTCAACAGTCCCGCCCACAGCGGGTTCCGGAAGTAAAAATACAATGCAATTTCTCCATTGACAATTGGAGTATAAGCCATAAAATCGTAACCGTCGATGACATGACAAGCGATTGTATATGCTCATATAAATGCCAAAAGTTCATGGGGCACCAACCTTGTTTTGAGATAAATGTCTTATATTCGCGATTTCTTGGATAAGTACTTACTAATTACCCTAACCCTAACCCTTAAAGGTCCCATGGCATGAAAATTTTACTTTATGAGGTTTTTTAACATTAATATGAGTTCCCCCAGCCTGCCTATGGTCCCCCAGTGGCTAGAAATGTTGATAGGTGTAAACCGAGCCCTGGGTATCCTGCTCTGCCTTTGAGAAAATGAAAGCCCAATCTGGAATCTGCTCTGAGGTCATAAGCTCCTCAATAGCTACAGACACAGAAATGGCACATACTAAGGAAAGCTCATTGTGGGACTGGCTCTAGTGGCTGTAATTCTGCACCAAGGCTGAATTTCGGGAAAGAGACTTCAGATACAGTATTAGGGGACCACTAAGGTCTATATAAAAGCATCCAAAGAGCACCAAGTCATGGGACCTTTAAATATGTACAAAGTCTTGTACCTTTTTTTGGATTTTCTGTTCATTTTTTCACTCGAAATGATATGTTGTATGCTTATAGTCATGTCGTAACTGGTTTAAGGCCTAAGGCATGGTTCTAAAACTCTTTATATACAGATTTTTCTAGACGTCAATGGGAAAAATGAATGGGAAATTAAATGAATGGGACCTGCCCGCACTCCGAGACACCTTGGGTTCCGGAAGTAAATTTCCCATTCATTTCAACGTGACTCATAAGCAAGGAAGAGAATAAGATAAGAATAAGAATGGAAGAGCTTCTGTTCTCTCTGTAGGAATCCTAAGGGTGAAGTGTTCTGACTCAGCTGTGATGTGTTCCTGCCAGATGGGAAATAGACTGACTGTTGTAGTGGAAGTTTCCTTTGCAGCAGGGGGGGGAGTTTTCAAAGTTTAGTAAAATGAAACAAATAAGACAGTCTGAGACTAGAACCAAGTTGGGTTTTTGTATTTTATTAAAAGATATATTTTACAAATATAGGAGCAACATGATTTCACAAAAGGCCGCAGCCCAGTGTGGAGTCAGTTTCTCAAATGAGTGAACAAGAACACTAGGCTTATATGCATTTTCAGAGTGACAGCACACACGCACTTGGATTATTATGACGCTACAGTTCTTACAGGCAATCTGATACACATGAAGACAATCAGAAAAAACACAAGAGACATCTCGGAGCCATTTCGCCTCCTCCTCCTGTTACGATAGTTTTAGGGTGACCTTGTAGCCCCTATCTGTTCAGACAAACAGTGCTCACATTATGTTCCAGACTGGACGTCTCAGCAGTTAGAATCAAAATCTGCATGTGGGAAATGAGATAAACTCTTTTAGCATTTGTGAGAGAAGTAAAGTACGAATTAAACATAAAAATATAAGGAATTAGGCTTAAATGTAATTTTCCCATTACACTTTAGACTATAGACGTATAGACATAATATCTGATATGATGTTGTTCCTCCTGCTCAAAGCGGGGTTTTGTCCCTTTCAAATTCAGCCGGGTCATATTCCGACTCTTTATCATTTAAAGCTGCAGTAATCAATTGCTGACCACTAGGGGGCATACAACCATCAAACCAAACAGAAACACGGCCAATACATTTGTGGAAATGTTCCTGCGATTACAAAGACTCCAAGGTAGGGAAAATCCTGCTGTCACTCAGAGCAGTGAGAGGTCTGGAAATGCAAGACTGCCTTGAACGTGACTGGGTTTGTAGTCTTTTTAATGATATTAGGAGCATTATTCTAATCATGGGCACCCGAGTATCTGGCTACTGATTCTTGCAAGTCTCAGATTTGCTGTACTAAAATGAGAGCGAAAAAGAGTGATAGAGACAGAAGTTCAGTTAATACCTGCAGACTAGGGCTGCACAATGAATCGCAATTTTATCGAAATCGCAATATGGACTATCGCAGAGGGGCGCAATATTTGTTAAAGGCAAAATATGTGTCAAACCATTCTGAATGAAGTATTGTGGTGCTGCAGAGACGTCCCGGTCTACAAATCGTATCCTATAGATTACAGAAAACATCTTTGTTTGGTACAGATCCTCGCAAAAATCACACTATAATCATTTACATTTTTTAAGATTTACTATTAGTCAATGAAACTGAGAGTAATGATACAAACATGATCATTCCCTTCATTATTGTGAATCATACTGCAATCACAATATCAGTCAAAATAATCGCAATTAGATATTTTCCTCCTATCGTGCAGCCCTACTGCAGTCTTTAGTCAGGGCTGGAAAAAAGTATTGCGAACCATGGTTTTCAGGTTATCAAAAAAATCAATTACAGTTAATATTCTCCTAGAACTGAGCATCAGTCCAAAATAAGATATATAAAGCTCAGTTCTCTTTGTAGTAAACATGCAAGTCCAATGATTATCTATCAGAAGGTTTCAAGTATCTATAAAGGAAACTGAAAATGATTAGAGGTTACAATACAGTTTCAGCATTTCTAGTTTTTGTTATACTGGCATGTTTTTGGAATCGATGGATTGAAAAGCTTTGTTGCTGTCTGTTGCCCCACCAAGCCTTGTATCTAGCAGTCCAGCCTCTCTTCAGTAGCAGGGCAGCTAGGGCTTAATAATACAACGGGACAGCACTTGCGGGATGGGCGAAGGTTGCTTCCCCCAGGAAGTATCTCCTGCTTGTTATGTAACAAGGTTACTCTGTACAAGAGGCTAGACTTTCAGCAGAGTGATGGGAACTGACTCCCCTTTCGGCTGCAGTGTCTCTTCTGTCTGGCCTGCAAATGGCCGAGCTAAACATGTCAGCAAACTGAAAGTCTCTTGTTCAGATGAGATAGTAGTCGGTATTTACCAATTACTTTTGTTTTGGGGTCAAACTTTAGGTAGACTGTACTAGACACACTGTAGTGACCGTAGACTTTAAAAAAAAACAACCTTTTTCTTAATTCACTGGATCACTGATTAGGTCACTGAGATTTTAGCTTTGAATTGGTAGTTATAGGTAGGACTTTTAACAGACTGAACCTCCCCGTGCCCTTGATTACTGTATGTTCAGATACAGAATAAAGGTTTGATCACTGTCTGCTTCCGGGCTACCTGGCCCGGATTGGTGTGTCCAGGACGGCCCATAAGGTCCTGCCTCCATCTGTCACTGGACCTCCAGAGTTAGAGACGACTTTCTACGCACAGTAAGGGGACAAAGACATCTTTTTTTGAGCTAATTTCATATTAGCATTCATATAGCCCCTACAATACAATTGAAAATGTATCTGTCATGCCATACTCCACAATCTCTTTGATATACTGATTATGCTATATGATGCTCAATCATGCTTTGACATTAACAACAATAAAAACAATATCTCAACAGCTGTTGCCATGACAAGTTGTACAGACATGCATGGTCCCCAGAGGATGGCTGTGGTGATCGCCTGACTTTTCCAGGTTGACATTTGTAATAGGGATGAGATATTCACTTGACAACTATTGGGTGTATTGTTTTGAAATGTAGTAGAGACATTCCTTAACTGTAATCACTTTGGTGATCCTCATGGTCATCTAGTGCCATCATCAGCTCTACATTTCTGTCTGTCCAATGCTTTAGTAATTGACTAAGTTGCCATTACTGTCTGTAATCTTATCTACTTTATCATACAATGTCTGACAGTTTCTTACATTCATGCATATATGCACCATACACATATAATATAAAGCTTCCATACCTTATTCGTCAAGTCCTCAGAAAGACATTGCACCTCTAAAGGGCAGCTACAGTCTCATAATAAAGTTCCAACAAAATGATAATGAACTAGAAGAGCACTTTGAGAGCGCAGCCCTATTTTACAATGTGATTTGCTATGTATTTATATTGGCTACAGTTACATTATAAATGTAACACAGCTATTAACTCTGCTAACAGTTAGATGGTGTTACCGGACATACTGAACATAGTACAGACATGTCAGTACTAAGTACTAAGACTACAGTAACTAATAAGGAAAAGGTTGAGATGATGGCAACACTTTGCTATGGTTCATAGCTCCAATACTGTGTCTGAAGACGAGGCAGAGAGAGAATAAAATCTGAAAACATGGAGGCTTCATGTGGATAAGATAATAAAAATGCCCCTGTCAGCATGGGAGAACTAACAAAGGCTTCAGATGAAACAGCAAACACTGCACCTGGTAAAGATGGAATAAGTTATAGCAGGGTGAAACCAAAGTGTTGGGAGTCTGGACAACTGATTTTCTGCTGCATAACAAGGTGTGGGATGAGGGGAGATAACTATTCCAATAAGGAGAAGGCCTGTTGAGATGTACTGGAACAAAACAGAAAGAGCAAGGAACAAGAAGCAGCAGCACACACATCACATTCAGCTGGTTTGGTAATCATTGATCAGTACCAGGAAGTGTAGAGCTGCAGGAACCATGCAGCAGAGAGAAAGGACATGATGAAGAAATGAAAGGATTTGGGATATCAGGAGCAGAGTAAAGAACACTGGACATGCTGCAGGAGTGAACTAGCTCCAGCAGATGGCAGCAGTGCAACACATTTAGGACGGAAGCTGCCGTTAACCACTCCATGTTTAACACCATAAAGTCATTGGTTAACACCCAAAGCAGCAGAAGAAGAAGAATAGTTGGAACAGGCTGCACGCTCTGACAATGCATAATCCACGTGGTTTAAATATTTTGTTTCTGCATAAACAGTTTGAAGGCGAAACAGAAAACAAAGTGGTCGGTGTTTCTCCTACCATGGAATCTGACGACGATGATGGGGGGATTTGGCAAAGTATGAAGGGGGAAAATAGGAAAAGAAAAGAAAGGAGCAACTTATTACAGGAATCAGATGAAGGGAGAGAGTGGATCAGCCAGAGGAGTTTAAGGTTATCCTTAAATTAAAGGAAGGGAAGGCAGGTTTCAGATCTTTTAATCCCATTCGGCTGGCTATGGGTCTTGAAGGAAGAGTTAGGTGAAATCATAAATGCAAGGATTCTGGTGGATGGAAATCTGCTCGTGTTTTGTAGGTCTGCAGCATGGGTGACTAAAGCTGTTTCCATGAAGGCAATAGGAGAGAGGCGGGTGGAAGGATTTGTTCCAGGTAGGAAAGTAGGTTTGAAAGAGGGTTATCAATGGAGTTTCCTTGGAAATGTCTATGGAGGAGCTGGTTTAAGGCGTAGAAGGGACTAAGTTAACAGAAGCCTTTCACATTAAAGCTTTTAGGGATGGAGCTAAGAGGGATACACAAGTTGTGGTGTTAACTTTTCAGGAAGAGGTTCTCCCAGAGAGAGTGTTTTTGGGGTATCTGTATTTTAAAGGTGCCATGGCATGAAAATGTCACTTTATGAGGTTTTTTTAAGATTAATATGTGTTCCCCCAGCCTGCCTATGGTCCCCCAGTGGCTAGAAACGGCGATAGGTGTAAACCGAGCCCTGGGTATCCTGCTCTGCCTTTGAGAAAATGAAAGCTCAGATGAGCCAATCTGGAATCTTGCTCCTTATGAGGTCATAAGGGGCAAGGTTACCTCCCCTTTCTCTGCTTTGCCCACCCAGAGAATTTGGCCTGCCCATGAGAGACATCATGGCTTTCAAACCATAGACTGTATATTAATGGACAGCGCACGTGTGACGTCACCCACTGGTTTGTGGAGATCAGCTGTCCGTCGTCGAGTTTGCCGTTACGGGCGCAGCTATCCTGGTTGCATGATGTGACGATTTTAGACGAGAGGGAGGAGTGAGGGAGGAGGCCTTACACTCTACATTACGTAACACACTTTCACTGGCAATCACATCATAGCCACGCCCTAAAACACCCCCTGCTTTATCGCCCATTTTGAAAATCAACGAGACCATGATTCAAAAAATGAACATCATTCTGTGTTGCAGAAGACTAGCGATTGAGACCACAAACTCATTATGAAAATGTTTACTGAGGTAATGAATCAAGTGAGAAGTGGGTCACTTTCTCATAGACTTTTGCAACTGCACGTGCCGCCCTCTGCTGGAATTCAGACAGAATGCAGGTTTAAGGCACTTCCGCATTTGCAGCACTTCGCCGAACCGGATGCGTTGTCCATTAATATTAACAGTCTATGTTTCAAACGAGCAAAGTGTCAGTTGGTCAACATGAGTAAAGAGAGTGTGTTAAATTAAAAAGTGGAAGTTGTGGTGGAGGACATGTGGCTGGTAGACATGAGTCTGCCTTAACGTAGGCAGCACGTGGCTCAGTGGTTAGCACTTCTGCCTCACAGCAAGAAGGTTCTGGGTTTGAGCCCAGGTTGTCCCAGGCCTTTCTGTGTGGTGTTTGCATGTTCTCCCCGTGCTTGTGTGGGTTTTCTCCCCGGGTGCTCCGGTTTCTTCCCACCATAAAGACATGCGTACAACTAGGACTACAGTTGAAAATTAGCTGACTGGCTAACACTGGCGCATTTACAGAAATGCTGATTAATGTGCATTGTCCTAATCAAATAAATAAATCTTAAACATTATAAGCAGGCCGTGAAGGTGCAACAATACAGGGAGACAAATAAAGGAGCTTGATATGCAGAACCTGTCAAACAGGTGGTTGCGGGGGAGGCCGATCATGACAAGTGTGACAGAGGACTCAGTTGTAGTGAGTAAGGTTAATTTTCTGGCTTTCATTATAGAAGTGTTATATGGTATCAAACAGACCAAAAATACAGTAGCTCCGATGTGGTTAAACAAGTGGTGGAGGCTGCTGAGAAGATTCTCGGAATAGGCAGAGTTCAGCCAGCTGATCCCCATAGCTTTGTTTTCTCAACAAATGGAAGAAGCAAAGTGAATAATAGTCGAAGCCAGAAGGAAATGGTGATGACATTTAGTTTACTGATGTTTAGGTTAGTATCCTCCAGTGGAATGCCAAAAGTTTGGTAGCCAGTTTGCAGGAATGAAAGATGTTTGTGGATGGTTTTAAGGATAAACCACAGTTAATATGTATACAGGAAACATGGCTTAAACAGTCGTTGGATTTTGTGATACCAGGATTTATCTGTTTACCTAAGGACCAGAATTCGTCTGGAGGGGGGGAGTGCAGTATTTGTTAAAAAGGTGTTCCACATAGGACAGTAAGCTTAACTTCAGAGCTTGAATGCGATTAAGCTATGGAGCATAGCAGGAAGGTTGTCATTGGTTAATTTCTATAATCCTTGTTTTATAATAATAATGGATCAGGTGAGACCCCCAGTGATGTTAACAGGAGATTGTAATGTCCATAATCCTCTGTGGGGCAGCAGAAATACTGTAGAGATGGGAATGGGGCTTTAATAGAACATTTTCTAGATACATATAATTTGGTGGTATTAAATGACAGAAGAACAACTAGGTTTCATGTTAATAGTGGGAGCTTGTCATGAATAGATGTATCCTTTGCTTCAGGTGAACTTGCTAGGAGTGGGAAATTGGACCCTACTGGGACATATAAAGAACTTTTAGTTTAGATGGTAAATAAATGTGGCAAAGTTATTAATATGTTGAGGTGCTTGACTGGTTGTTCTTGGGGTGCAGACAGGAATGTTATGATGATTTATAAAGCTATGATAAGATCAGTTTTTGATTATGGGTGTCTTGCATACGGATCGGCAGCTAGGTCCACCTTTAATAAGTTAGATAAGCTTCAGTCTAGGGCTTTGAGGATATGTACTGGGGCATTCCGGACAACTCCGATCCCAGCACTCTTAGTGGAGGCAGGGGAGGTTCCACTAAGGCTGTGATGTACAAAATTGGCATTACATTATTTTATAAAAATTAAAAACTTTTGTGACCGCTCCTATGCCTCAAGACCTTTTAAGTCCCTTTGGTTGCTGGGATCTGGGGATTGGCTAATAAGGACTGATGATTGACACCTGGATGAACCGATTGCTCACATGTCCATGAATAGGAGTGCCTGCAGTCACTCCTCTTTTTTTGATTTGATTTGATTTATTTTGGATTTGAAAAAACAACATAATCCAAAGGATAGCATGTTAAAGTGTAAACACTTATTTCCAACATGGTCCTTGGTGTTAAAACATGCAACACATAATGAAGACCTATTTCAGGTCAAAGACAATAACATAATACAGATCATCCAAGGTTTAAAAGCATTTTAAAATCAGAGAATCATAAATCACATAAAATAATCAGTCTACTCTAACTAAAAAATATATTGGGTACTCTATTCCATAATTAATTTAAATAAATTTGAGTTAATTGAGCATACCTCTGAGCCAGGTCATGACACTTTGGATCAGCTCTTCCTTCGATCTCTTTGCTAGCAGAGTGTTGGGAGTTTGGAAAGGGCAGGAGCAGGCTTAATAGTAGTGTTGTATATTCTGTTAAGACATATGCTGGCTATCTATACCACACTGGCTGAGGCTGATGTGGACTTATCTATTTAAAAAATCATTGCAGGAAGGAAGAGTAGGACATATTGCACATTAGGCCTATGTACAGGAGCACCTTAAATGGAATGATTATATATTTACTGATGGCTCAAGAGACACAGAAGGGTTAGGTTTAGTTGGGGTGATTTGAATAATGGTTCTTAGATTGGAGAGGTGGGGGTGTAATGTGTGGGTTTCTTGTAGGTTCCAGCACATTTGGGGGTTGAGGGGAATGAGGTTGCAGATAAAGCTGCTAGAGCGAGTTTAGGAAGAGACAGGGTGGAGGTGCCTTTTGGTAAACTGGAGTGCCGAAGTTTGATCAATGAAAGACAGAACCAGCAGTGGCAGCAGGAGTGGAGAAAAGACACCAGAGGGAGGAAGCCGTATGACATCCGACCATCAATTAAATCCGGGAATACAATGAGCCTGCCTATGATGGATCAGATAAAGTTGGCCAGGTTAATAAGGCTGGAACATTGTGGGATGGCAAGCGGGCTGTTTCTGGTGGGTGTAATAAAAATAAAAAGTCTCCTTTCTTCAGCGTATCTTGGACATTTTACTGTGTCCAAGATACGCTGAAGAAAGGAGACTTTTTATTTATGTCTCTAAATGAGCTGGAATGGAAATATTTTCCTTAAAAGCTTTGATGGATGATGGTCCAAACAACAAGAAAGAGCCTTGGAACTAATTCATTTCCTGAACAACAGGAAATCAACTTGGGGGCCGTTTAGCATGTGTTTACATCTGTGAAATGATAGGCCTATATTGGAAAATATAGATCCAAGAGGAGCTTGAATGTAAATTAGATTGTCCTCATCACCAGTGGGAGGCAGCAATGCACGATCAGTGTCTAGTCTGCCGGAAAGAAAAGAAGAAGAAGAAACAGCAGCAGTAGCAGTTGAGTACACCCATTAGTAACAGCATCTGGTGTTCCGTGTGATTTACACAGACCCTGGACTTGTTTCTGGCCCATTCTGTCCACCACTTCTCGGGTTTCACGTCGGAAGGTAACGTTAACGTGACGCCGTGTGTCCTGATCTGTCATCGATGTTTAGTCACTGTTGAAGCTAACAACAGCATGCTAACGGTCAGTTAGCAGCAAGCCTGGCGCAGGGTCTGTTTGTTTTCTCCGCCTGCTGCTCTCTGCCGTCACCCGTTGTTCTCATCAGCTAACAAGCTAACAGGTTAACAAGCTAACAGTGGTTTAAAAGACTTTTAGCAAAAGACAAGACGTGTGTGTGTGTGTGTGTGTGTGTGTGTGTGTGTGTGTGTGTGTGTGTGTGTGTGTGTGTGTGTGTGTGTGTGTGTGTGTGTGTGTGTGTGTGAGTGTGTGTGTGAGAGTGTGTGTGTGAGAGTGTGTGAGAGAGAGAGAGAGAGATAGATAGATAGATAGATAGATATCATGTGGCCCATCACGGTGTGTGTTCAACATCTTGTGTAGTAAACATAATAAATGCATTAAATGGTGAATACTTCCTGCAGAGTCCTGAGAGTCGCAGCCCTGCATTCCAAAAGGGAAGAAGAGTACTTCACCATGAGCTCAGACGATGGTGAGACACACACACACACACACACACACACACACACACACACACACACACACACACACACACACACACACACACACACACACACACACACACACACACTCTCTCCCTCTCCCTCTCCCTCTCCCAGCAGACAGTCAGTCAGTTCTTCATGGTGTCTCTGCAGGTGACATGGAGAACCAGGCTGAGCTGGAAGAGAAGACGAGGCTCATCAACCAGGTGTTGGAGCTTCAACACACTTTAGAGGGTAACACACACACCACGCACACACATCACGCACACACACACTTTTTAGTTGTCAATTGTAGCAGGTGTGGCTGCCACCTTGGGTCACAACAGCCAAGACTATTCAACACTATTCACTAACAACATTATTTATTCACGACTGCTCGCACACACTTTCAACATAAGTTTCACACACTTTCTGATCGTGCGCCTCTTGTGATTTAGTTTTGCTGTGGCGGCCTGTCGCATCCTAAAGCTGTAACGCACAGATGCTACTGCGGTGATTTTATGCATCACAAAGAACCTTTTCACATAGCACTTGTGGCACAGTACAGCTCTGTAGAGTACCGTAAACATAGCTGTCACCTCCTGGGAATCGAAGTGACTTATAAATAACCTTGAGGGCGGCTGGTCCTCCATACGTTGTTTGTTTGTCTCCCACGCAACAGAAGAACGAGCAGGTTTGGGCCCATGTAAATTCAAGCAGCCATTCATAACAGCTAATGCAAATGTTTCACGTCCTCAGGCTGTTGGATGTAGAAACATACAGTTGATTACATACTGATTAATTGAACATCAGCATTTTCCAACAGCTGCACAAATGACTGATCTGCCCACCAAGGATTAGATAGACAAGTATTTCTGCCCTTTGCAATCAAAAGCAGCTAAATTCAGATTTATTAAACCGTGCGCACTCAAGTCCTACGCCGGATTCCCTTTATAAATCACAATTGACTCTAAATGTGGCGCAGCTTCATGTCACGCCCATAATTGCCCTTAAATAGTCAGTGAAACGCCCCAAATCAATATTCATCCATCCCAACATTATGCGCACAGAGGAAAACAAAACAAAGGACTTTTCACTCAATGTCAAGTTGTAGGTCTTGTTAGAGAGGTGGAAAAGAGGCAAATATGTTTGGAGGGCACAGTGTGGCCATTACTAATGCCAAAAAAACTGTAGAGTGACAACATGTTGTAGACATAGTTAATGCCACAGCCTCAGAGGTCGGACCGTAGGGTTGGGTACCGAAACCCGGTTCCTACGCAAACGGTAGTATTTGGACCGGATTAGAACGCAAATTTTGGTTCCTCATTTCGGTTCCGACTGAAATATTTTCCCTCTGTTGCTCCGGACAGCGGCAGACTCTTTTTTTCTTTCTCCCTTTTCTGCCGAGTGGAGCACGTGCCCGCTCGCGGTGTGAAGCCCGTGTCCGCGCTATTCTTGGACATGCACTCTACAATCACTGCTGATAGACGGCTTTTTGTACACGCTCTGAAACGGACGTAAATAAAGATATCACACTTTCTCTGTAGTCTACCATTAGCTAGCTACTGTAAATGTAGGCTACTTTTAAAATGGCACCTCTGGGCGCCCGGATAGCTCAGTTGGTAGAGCGGGCGCCCATATATAGAGGTTTACTCCTCGACGCAGCGGGCCCGGGTTCAACTCTGACCTGCGGCCCTTTGCTGCATGTCATTTCCCCCTCTCTCTCCCCTTTCATTTCTTCAGCTGTCCTGTCAACTAAAAATGCCCCAAAAATAATCTTAAAAAAATGGCACCTCTAGGCTCACCAAAACTGATGTAAAAATATCACACTTTCTCTGTAGTCTACCGTTAGCTAGCTACCGTAAATGTAGGCTACGTTTTAAAATGGCATATTTTCCCTCTGGGCTCACCAAAACGGACGTAAAAGCATATTAACCATTCACTGACTGCACGTGATCGCTAGTAAAATGAAGTAAATGTAAAAGTAAAAGTGTTGTAAGAAAGTTAGGCTGTGTGAACAATGTGCCGCTCTTCCAAACCTTGACATGTTTGATACACTTCCTCATCCCTGCAGCCCAGGTGAGCTCCTGCTGACCAACTGACTAATACTGGAAAAAAAAGGATGGCAGGAGCTGGTGAAAATGAAACTAGAGCGGCACCTTCAGTTCGTTAAGCTCACCGGTCTTTCTGCACACAATCCTCATATCGTGTGTGTATGTGTGTGTGTGTTTCAGACCTGTCTGCCCGAGTGGATGCTGTCAAAGAGGAGAACCTGAAGCTGAAGTCAGAGAACCAGGTTCTGGGTCAGTACATTGAGAACCTGATGTCTGCCTCCAGTGTCTTCCAGACCACGGACACCAAGAGCAAACGGAAGTAAGGAGAACTTCTGAAAGGCCTGACCTAGAACGCAGTCCACGCCCTGGACCCAACCGGACTCTAATGATCCACATGATGGACCCTTGTAATACTGCCTGTGCCGTAAACGTGGTTTCATTCAGTGTGTGTGTGTGTGTGTGTGTGTGTGTGGTGGGAACACAAAGGCCTCATCACATCTTTGTTCAGAGCGACCAATCGGCACCACAGCTTTGGAAGCGTGGAAGAGGAATACATTGTGTGAGCTGTGAAGGAAAAAAAAAAAAAAAAAAAAAAGCTCTCTCTTCATAAGCATGTTTTTCACTTTTATTATCCGCATCTAACTTCACCTGTCGTCCCCGTAACCTCCAGTCCAGGAAGCTGCTGAGTAACAGCAGGTCATAAACGCATCCTCTACCAGGGACCAACATACAGCACCTTATTAAACCAGATCGCTACATGCTAATGGCTAATTCTGCACCCTGAGCCCTAGGGGTGCACGATTCAGAAAATGTCACGATTCGATATTGATTTTTAGGCTCAAGATTCGATTAAAAAAAAAAAGATTCTCGATTTAAAGAAAAAAAAAGATTCACAGTATATAAATGTTACTTTTCCCATGTGATTGCAGTAGACATACAATTATAAAAATAAAATATGAATCGATTTTTGAATCGGTAGAGCTTGAATCGCGATTCGAATGTGAATAGATTTTATTTTTTGCATACCCCTAGTGAGCCCGCAGCAACGCTTCCTTTGTGCAATTAATAATGTAGCCCCCCCCCCCCCCACAGAGTTCCAATGTTTACGAGGATTTTGTGAAGGGATCTTGTCCTTTGTCGGTGCACTGGAGACTCCTGCTGGTGTGTCTCCTCCTCCACACGGCACCGGGGATTTCATCCGTTTCAGCTTTTGTTATTTATTGGTCAGTATTGCTGCCATAGATCTTAGAATTAGTACTTGTTTTGTTATAAAAATGGATATCTGGTTACTCTCTGAAGAGAGGAAAGCCCCAGTCTTTGTCACTTTTGTGCTGCTGCAGTAAATGGCACTAAACAGTTTGTAGACCACGCTTCACTTGTTATTTAAACTTGTGTGTTTAGCCTCTCGATAAAACCAGCGAAAAATATGCATACTGTATTTCATGCATACGTGTTGGAATATATTTGACCCTGTTGCATTTGTACATGGTTTACATATGGTTGTTTCTGTTGCTAATTTGAAATGACTTTAGTTTAATAAAGTGATGAAGGTTTTTGATGAAATGTGAGTTCTGAGTTAATCATCTGTTTGATCTCTCACATGGCCACATAGTCACTAAGGGTGCTCGGAAGGACAGGTGACCCACTGCTTTGCCCTCTGCATGTTCGTACTTAATAAAAATAAAAATAATAATACATTTATTTTTTATAGCGCTTTTCTAGAAACTCAAACTGTCGCTACGACGGATTTTCGTCAATTTGATTTTAGAAATGCCATATCTGAGATCGATGTAGATCTGATGAAAAAAAAATGGGGGGAGTCCTGTATCACGTTTTCTTTTTGTAAGGCAACTACAAATATTAGCTCCATTGAATGAATGTGAATTTCCATGCATTAATGTAAACAATTTCTTACTATCGCAAAACTCTCGCCAGGGGAGGTCATTCATTTGGGTGCCACCTATGGCTTGAACAGATAGCCTGCTATGCCACCCGATTATTGTTAGTTTTTAATCAATGCAACTAACGTTATGTGTAAAGCGATGCACTATAACAGGGTTCCCGCGGGGTCTTATATTAAGTCTTAAAAGTCTTTAATGATATGAATGTTCAGGAGAAGACTGCAACTAGCGTCGCAAGCACCAGCGCGGGTATAAATAGTCACGGCGATCCCATGACGTCACATTTGCACACGCCAGCTGGGCTGCGTCTAGTATATAAGCGCCTTTAGACGATGACTGTGTCGGCAGTGCTCCACCTTTTGGTAGGGTATGTTTGAAACGCAGCCAACATGCTAACACATTTGACGGTGTCACCCAGATCTGCCGATCACCGGGGTGAGAAAAAAAAAAAACATTTACATTGGTATATTACATTGTATATTATCTTATCTAGCCAAGAATGAACTAATTGTGACACCTCCATAATGCACGTTTTATTTTGTATCATCCTATTTATTTAGTGTTTTTAAGTTGCATAGCATTCAAGAGCGATTCATGCAACACATACTTTATTATTTGATGTTTTTAGAGTACAAACATGTCTTACAAAGCTGCTGTGAACTAAATATGATAGTTTAGTATTGTAATAAAACGTTGTATTGTAATAAAACGTTTTATTAAATTCAGGTGACATTACCTGGTAAACGTTCTTTTCTCAGGCCTAAAATCCACACTGATTTTTCATTATAGGCCTGTGAAGTTGGCATTAAATTTAATCCTAGGTGGTATTAAAGGAAAGTGAATAAGCTAAATTCCCAATAAGTCGGCATGTTCCTTTAAAAAAGTCTTTTAAAAAGTCTTTAAGGTCCCATGGCATGAAAAGTTTGCTTTATGAGGTTTTTTAACATTGAAGCCTCGTTTACACGAAGGGAAGACGCACATATTTTCCTGCGGTTTGGCTCATTTACACGAAAACCCGGTTTTATCACAGAAAATGATTATTTCTAAAACTCCGGCCAAAGTGGAGATTTTGGAAAACTTCGTTTGCACGTTTGCATGTAAACTGAGACAAACGGAGGTTTAGGCAGCCGAGAGAGAGAAAGAGGACGTGATTGGTTGCTGTTGTTGCTATTGTCGGGATTCTGATTGGCTAACGTGGGCTTGAGCTTCTCGTTACACTGCCACCTAAAGGGCTGGCATGCTCTTGACGGCATTGACGGCATATATACACGGGTACATATAAACGAACACTTTTCTGAAAACTGAGAGGTTGAAATGTCCGTTTATGAAAATAGCCGGCCACATGTAAACGTAGCATAATATGTGTTCCCCCAGCCTGCCTATGGTCCCCCAGTGGCTAGAAATAGTGATAGGTGTAAACCGAGCCCAGGGTATCCTGCTCTGCCTTTGAGAAAATGAAAGCTCAGATGGGCCGATCTGGAATCTTCTCCTTATGAGGTCATAAGGAGCAAGGTGGCAGTTGGTCAAGGCCACACCCCCACCCTCCACCTTGCCCCCCCTCTCTCCTCCTCAATAGCATTTAAAGCTACAGACACAGAAATGGCACATCCTAAGGAAAGCTCATTGTGGGACTGGCTCTAGTGGCTGTAATTCTGCACCAAGGCTGAATTTCGGGAAAGAGACTTCAGATATAGTATTAGGGGGCCACTAAGGTCTATGTAAAAGCATCTAAAGAGCACCATGTCATGGGACCTTTAAATTTAACTTGAAGTATAAACCGTACAGTATCAATCGTGTTTGTGCTATGACGCGCAGACAGCCAGCCTATTTTGGTTTCACTTTTCACGACAGTAGGTTTTGACTGTATGTTGACATAAAAAAATCATCCAATTAAAATAGTCACTTATAACTTTGCTATAAAATGTTATTAATTTATAGCACAAAACCCGGAACCAGTTTCCTTGCATATTAGCGTCATGATTTGTGTGTGTCTAATGGCAACCACTATTTGGCAAGGCCACTAGCCGTCATGGATGCGTTGTTGCGAACGGAAGGCACAGTCTGAGATAGATAAAACAGTGTTTATTTTTTGTTATTGTAAAAACATTTTTTAAGAATTTAAATAATAAAAAAGCTTTCACTGAAAAGTTATATATGTTTCATTATTAGTAGCCCTTGAATAAAAACAGTGAAGTCTTGCAAACTTAATTTTATAGATTTGACTTTGTGTTGAATTGCATATTAACAATAATAATAAAAAAACTGCCTTTAAAAACTTTTGGCCTGAAGTAATTAGAGTGCAAGGTAAAGCCTTTCTACAATATGATTGCTGCAGTAGAAAAGAACAGCAAACACTCGCAATACTCCCTTTAATTTACTGTTTGCATCTTGTTGTACACTAAAAACCAATAGGGCGCAATCGCAAAAGGGGCGCTATCTGTATAGGTAGATGTGAACAGCTTATGACTTGGCCTGAAAAAAAAGTTCAGTCAAAAGATCTTTTTTTCACTTTAATCCCTGAAGACGCTTTACAGTTTGGGTTACAACCGGACAAAACACAACAGACAAGGTATGTAGACAAGGTTACATGACGGACAACAAGAAAAGGAAACACACAGGTGCATGGACAAGCACATGCAAAGCAGGAGAGGTGGGCAATGAAAAGGGGGAGAAAAAACTGGGAAAGTCTGTTAACAGAAAAAAAGCAAGCTTGGTGAGTTTTGAGGGCCTGTTTGAAGGATGGTAGGGTGCTTGACTGTTTGATGTGTGTTGGGGAGGGCGTTCCAGAGGGTGGGGTGCAGCAGCTGAGAGTACTTCTAATTGAAATACTGTTGTATACAGGCAGGTGACTCATTAAAGGAAACGTGGAGAAATGAGCAACATATAAGAAGGTGCTGCTGTTCATCCCTCACACTTGGAGCACTGAAGTTTTGACCATTCATATTTTGTTATGGTTATGTTTCCCTTTCACTGGTCACCCACCTGTATGTGTCTGTGGTAGATGAATAGTACATTAGTGTAGTCATCTCGTTGATGAACGCCTGTGTATGCTCGGGAACATTTTGACACCAGCTGAGAGAAGCCGAATTAGGCTGTGTGTGTACCAGAGTCAGGAACAAACACATAGTTAGCAGTTCCATTAGCATACAAACTAAGTAAGGAATACTGTTTTGGAAGTGTGGTGTCCTGTTCCTCATGGTGTCTGCTAGCACAGTAGCTGAAGGTTTCTGACTGTGTCCTGAGGGTTGGGTAGGGTTTAAAATTTGATACCCGACTTTTGGGAAAGATATTAAACAATACCTTCTCCTCCATACATCACAGAGAAACAAGTTTTCTCCTTTTTTCATTTGCAAGAAAAACATACGAGAACTTTGCCTAACTAATAGTTTCTAATTAGTTTGATTTAAATTGGGAACGGTCCCGTCAAACAACATTATGAATCTGACATTTATGCGACACACTTTGAAATCTAGAATTTCAAGAGAAGTATTCCCAGTGGGCTTTCCGTGCTGCGACTGATGTAACGCATGTTGGATGTGATGCAGCTCATTGACTGGACTGAAAGTTGTTGTCAAACGCTTTTCCTCTCTGGCAGGGATACGCCATCTTAAGGCCGGGACACATATAGCCGACGGGCGACCGTCGACAGAAAACCCCGTGGATATGATCAGTCGCGTCCCCGAGGTCCAAAAAAACTGCCACAGAACACACCAAAAAGACGAGAGGAGACGAGACGTAATACATCTCTATAACAGCAGGCGGCGCTAATCTGTAATGTTGCTCAAGAAATGAAAACCGGCAGCTGATTGGACGAACGCGTCACATGGGTTTGTTTTCTCCGGATATTGAGAGCCAGACTGTCATGGCGGCCGTTGTGAATAACGATCTCATATTGTACTTAAAACGTTATAAAACTAAAGAAAAAAATCAGAAATAGGCCATACAGTTGCTGAATCTGTCTTCATTTCAGCTCAACAAAGGTCAGTTTAAAAGATTTTCATCAGATTTTGAGAGACTCTAGTCACCTCATTGCGCTCGTCATTTCCGGGTGAGTCCCGATTTCCCTGCCGCCGACGAAGTCATAGAAAAGTATGTTGAAAAAATGAATTGTTGGCAATAAGTCAGCCTGATGCTTCTGATGCATGAATTTAAACCCCCGGTATCAGATCACCAGACCGTGAGAGTTGCGACCTCTTCTGTTCAGTGTCTGCACAGGGAACATGAGAAGACCATTGTTTGTACTTGGATTTCATGTAAAGCAGGTAAAAGTGGAAATTAAATACTCTAAAGGCGAGGTGGATTTCTTTATTTGTTACAACAAAATATAAAGTAATAGTGTAATAAATTACTCACGGTTTTACTCTTTGATAATGGAGCGCCTTTAAACAGCTACCTGGCACACGATCAATATCAGAACTCTTCATAATGAATATTGCAGAACAAACACTGTACACATGGCTCCTCTTCCTCTCACCGTCCATTCAGGTGGACAACCAACCCTATACAAGTGGGGGGGGGGGGGCAGCAGCAGATTCACCGGGCCTCATGGCAACGTGTGTGTGTTGGGGGTTTCTTCTCTTCTCTGTGGTCTTCAAACTGCAATGTGTATCTGACAGAGGAATAAGAGTGAGTGTTAGCAAACCTTAGCTGCTGCAAGAGTGCACACACACACACACACACACACACACACACACACACACACACACACACACACACACACACACACACACACACACACACACACACACACACACACACACACACACACACACACACACACCTCACTGAGCAGAGCCCAGACGTCGGCGTCAGAGTGAACCACCAGGCGGAGCGCTGAGATGGGCTGCAGCGCTTCTTCAATTTCTCCCTCGGCGACCCCGTTCTCAAACGCACCTGAAACGCGAGCACGCACAGGGCGGTTTGCATGTGCACGTGTGAGGCTGACAGCACAAACAACATCTACTTTACAATGTTTCGAAAGTTCTAGTCTTTCATAAATGCATACGTTTGTCCTTCGAAGTTCGAATCATTTGGCCTTTAACAGCACCACACGTGAAGTATATTTAGAGTCTTAGAGGGACATCTGCTTTCAGTGCAGCACAGAAACATAACAGATAGTACACATCATCTTCATATATCAGCTGCTATGACAGAAGCTGAAGCCAGCTCTCGACCCTGTTAGGGTCCCGTTTCTCCGACGACGGGTTGAAGGAACAGATAAATCAGAGGAACCCTGCTGTGTGTTAGCTGTTCAACTTAAACATGGATGGCACACACAGGGACGACTTACTCATTCATGTTTTTATTGCATTATGAATTGATTTGATGCTTTTACCGATAGTGATGAAGTGCTCATCAGGTGCTTTGTAGGAAGAAGATGAGCCAGTCGCTAGTCTGTCTCGTGCTGACGCCTGAAGGAAGAAAACCCAACACATATCAGCAGGTTTAACACACAAACTAGACAAGAGAACCACCTGGGCCTATCACTCACTGTCTTTCCACTGAGCTGAGTGTTTATCTGTCTCCCAACACCCACCCAGGACACCCAGCAGTCTGCAGGTAGCAGCACAAAGCAGTCAAATATGAGCAACAGCATGACCATAGCTAGCTATACCAGGTGTCTGCGTGACGCAATAGTGCGGTTGTAAACATTTTGAGTCTTTTTTTTTTTAGCGTGTCTGTAACTTGCTAATTAACTAAGCTTAAATATGGGCCGACAACTGTTGTCTGAATTGACAGAAGCTGCGAACCGATGCAGTGATTTCTCTACTTATACAGGCGATGCACAAGTTCAAATGACAGAAGTGACAGCTGGAAACAACAAGAGGACAGTGGCAAAAAAGGACAGACCAGGAGACGATTGTGATCGGTTTAAAGAAATGCCAATAAACCAGAACACGTTTTTCTCCCATCCCAGAACGCTACGTGGACTTGATAGATAGATAGATTTTTATTGATCCCAAAAATGGGAAATTACAGTTACAGCAGCAAAATATCAGACACACAGCACACATAGATAATATATACATGAAATAATAGGATACAATATACATGAAATAATAGGATAGAATACAAGAACAAATATTTAAAATATATACAAGTTGGGAATAAAAATGTACAACTACTTAACTAGTATTGATAAATATGAAGATAAACCTATTATGCAAGTTGCACTTAGTGCACTAGCCAGACATAAGAGACTAGTACTACGTCAAATGATTCCAAGGGACAGAAATGAGTGGCCCCCCGCTATCTGGTGAGGGTCCTGGGCTAAAAAAGATGGAGAACGTCTGGTAACTTTAATCATGGGGGTTTAGCACACTGACCATAGTTTTGAGTTTGCATCATCATGGTGTAAAATGTGACGACTACTGCCCTGTAGAGACCACTCAGACCTGTCACATACCTCCAGAGGTGTCAAAAGTATTCACATTCATTACTCAGGTAGAAGTATAGATACTAGGGTTTAAAAAGACTTCTGTAGAAGTTGAAGTATCAACTCAAGCTTTTTACTCAAGTAAAAGTGTAAAGGTACTGGTTTCAAAACTACTTAAAGTATACAAGTAATAGTAATGTAAGGGGGAAAAATGGCATTAAGGACAAAAGCTTAGGCAGGGGCCTATAGTGCACTACCCCACCTCCCCAAAAAAATATTTTTCTAAAAGGCCATAATGTTAATGTCCAACCATTTCGAAAAATTCTGCCAGGTACGGCCAGGGATGTAAAAGGGTTGGCTGGTCTTCCTGGCTACCAACCTCCTCGCTGGTGCTTGGTTGGGACATTTCGCTGGAGTTCTCTTGAGTCTCTGCCACGGACATCTTCGTACTAGGCTACATACGTCTGCTATTTGTGATTTGTGTCATGTGCAGGTGTGATGGATCGCGTAAAAACCAATAGGGTGTCGGAATGGTATATGTTTATACTTCTCATCCAACCACAATCAAATTCAGTCTCTCCGGATGGCGCGATTTATCTGAATAGGTTTTTGTTTTTTTGAACGACGACAAGCCGGAATGAAAACAAGCCGAACTGAAATAGGATTAACGAGGCTATTTTTTAAATGTAAGGAGTAGAAAGTAGAGATAATTGCGTGAAAATGTAAGGAGTAGAAGTAAAAAGTCTGCTGTAAAATAATTACTCCAGTAAAGTATAGATACCCAACATTTCTACTTAAAGGTCCCATGACATGGTGCTCTTTGGATGATTTTATATAGACCTTAGTGGTCCCCTAATACTGTATCTGAAGTCTCTTTCCCGAAATTCAGCCTTGGTGCAGAATGACAGCCACTAGAGCCAGTCCCACAATGAGCGTTCCTTAAGATGTGCCATTTCTGTGTCTGTAGCTTTAAATGCTATTGAGGAGGAGAGAGGGGGGGCAAGGTGGAGGGTGGGGGTGTGGTCTTGACCAACTGCCACCTTGCTCCTTATGACCTCATAAGGAGCAAGATTCCAGATCGGCCCATCCAAGCTTTCATTTTCTCAAAGGCAGAGCAGGATACCCAGGGCTCGGTTTACACCTATCACCATTTCTAGCCACTGGGGGACCATAGGCAGGCTGGGGAACGCATATTAATGTTAAAAAACCTCATAAAGTGAACTTTTCATGCCATGGGACCTTTAACTAAGGTAACAAAGTATTTGTACTTCGTTACTTGACACCTCTGCATACCTCCGATCTTATTTCATGATGGTCCTGGAGTCCTAATGTCGTTTTCAGCGGGGTTTGTAAATCTAACTTCTCAAGCATCACAGCTGCTGTTGATACAGTCTTTAAGATCAGTCAGACCCTGCGACGGTTATTGCGACATACGATTGGTGAGGAGTAACAGGACTTTCGCCATCAGCATGGACTGTGTAGCCTCTCCCTGACCTTGTAGCCACCTGGGCTCAGATAAGAACGCTCTGAAATCAACACTGGGCACACACACACATTACAGTGCTGACTCGTTCACACTTATCATTAAGCCTTTGTAGTATTAAACTGTTGAGAAGATAAGCTGACTTAGGGCTGGGCCATTAAAAAAAAAAAAAAAAAAATATCAATATACATCAAATATCACGGCAATATTGTAGGGTTGATAATTTCTGCTTTCACAAAATATTAACACAATGAGAGTTTAGATCAGGGGTCGGCTACCTTAGGCTAGCGTGCCACCATGGGCACGCGGGACCTTAACCAATAGCACGCTGGCAATATGTGAGTTATTGATGTGTTGAAATCATGGTTGAAATGCTGAAGCACTCTCTCATCCGCATGCCAAATTACAACGTTCAAAGTTGCGCGACCTGTTATTTACGGTAGTTTGATTGACTCATATCTCTGACTGGGAACAATACAAAGAGGATTACCAATGGCCGCTGGGGCAGATGAACTAACGCTAGTCTTGGTACTGTAAGTAGGCTACATTAAAACCTTCGTGAGTTAAAAGCCAATACTTATCAATGCACTCACCTGTGTAGACCGGCATAAACATGTAGAAAGCGATATATCAATCTGCTCTGTCTGCTCAGTACACTCTTGTCCACTGCGCTGTTTTACGCAAACACACACTGTAATCTGCAAATAGCAAATTTTTACAAAACAAGCTAAAACAAAAGCTGTCGGTTTGTAGTCTGTTTAGCTTAGTTTGCAGGGAATCTTGAAATTTGGACAAATTCTTATAAACTTAAGCTGGCTGAAGAAACCATCCTCTCCGCTGGAGCGGTAAATATGGATGCATTATAAGACCAAAACAAATACATGTGGTTAGGCTACTTAATATGCACGTGAATGACGCGATCGTTGTGTTCGTGTTTTTCATTCTTGATAATGATGCTGGTTGTGTTATTATTATTTTGCCACAGCATCGTTTCATTGAAAATGAGGCATACAGGACCTGCTTATCAGTCCATTCATCATTAAAGCTGGGCTTTGCCACAACTTTTCGCTTCAGGCTCTTTGACTGTGATATTTTTGTCAGCCCATTTTCCTCCAATCAGGACGCTGCATACTAAAACCATGTTTCCATAATCATAATAATATACAATAATAATAATTACAAGGTCCTGATTATGAGAAATAAATGTTATCAAATGTTGCTTTGGAATAAAATTACAGATTCCCTGGATATTACATTTTGATGTGATGTCATAATTAAACTTAATGTTGACATGGCACACTAATAAACAAGAAATTTTGAAAAGGGCACTTCATATCAAAAAGGTTGCAGACACCGGGTTTAGATAAATAATCATCAATAATGTGGATATAATGACTAAGTGGTGTAATGGGAAAATTACATTTAAATGTGACATTTTGTTTTTTTGTCTCTTTTGAAGTTGATTCTGTCATGCTGAAATGACAAAATGTAAAAAGGTCCACTGAAAAACATTCTGTTCTTAAGGCAGTTAGAGATAAAACAGGAACTTCATCTTGGGGGAGATAGTGTGCTGAGGAGAAGACGTCAGCCGCAATCGGCCCAGCAAATATTTTCTCCGTTATTTATCTGCTAGGAGTGCTGAGTCATGTTTACTAAGAATGGGTACGCCTTGCATTCTGAAGTGTATATAAACCAACTGTATTTTGTACTCGTGGGAAAGACGTTTCCACACTGTACTATATGAGCTCTGTGAAATTGTTTCCTGCTTGCAAGCATACATAATAAATACAAAGACCAAACTTGGTTTTTCTCAACTCTCTTATTTGTTTCACTCTCAAAACACCCTGCTGCACAAGAAATTTCCACAACAGTGGGTAAAGGGAAATAAAAGAACAGCTACAACAGTCTGGTAAGTTCAGAAAATGACATCACTTTACTGTGATGCAGCCTTTAAAACCAGGAAAACACAACACTTGTGTCACATCACGATAGTATGATATTAAAAATCTAAGATGATATCTAGTCTCAGATATCGTTATATTGCTCTGCCCTAACCCTTTGGTCACTCACCCAGCCAACACATGAAACACTGCTGGGCTTTACTTAGACCTCTGTAGTCCACACTTCTGGACAAGGTGTGTCCATCCTGAATCATTCAATATTTTGTTGCCATGTCAACTAGGCTTGGGCGGAGGCACCTATTTTTTCATGCCTTCCTTTTGACATTTCACCAAGGTAAATGGAATATGAAAAACATTTCAGAGCTAGGAAGCCCTATGCAAATGTTGGGGTTAGCCACTTGGAATGCCAGTGTGAACGCTTTCTTTGTCCTGGGGCTAGGGGCAAAGTGAAAAGCCTAATTGTAGCATTCATGACACCGTCAAGCCTACAATGCTGTGTCTAATATGTAATTAGCCTGCTTAGACAAGTCTTGCTGGCTCTAAATACGTAATGAAAAGAGAGGAAATATGTGCTCCTGTTCCATTAGGTTCTCACTGGAGGGGGAGAGGGGGGAGGGAATCATGTGTGGCTATGGCTGGGCCAGCTTTATCATCGGGACTATCTAATGTTTTAGTAATAAAGTATTCTACGATGATTCCATCGATTAATCGAGTCATTGGATAACAAATACTTTGATTTTATTAAAGAGCAATAGTACGGTAACTACAGTACAGGCCAAAAGTTTGGACACACCTTCTCATTCAATGCGTTTCTTTTTTATTTTCATGACTATTCACATTGTAGATTCTCACTGAAGGCATCAAAACTATGAATGAACACATATGGAATTATGTACTTAACAAAAAAAGTGTGAAATAACTGAAAACATGTCTTATATTTTAGATTCTTCAAAGTAGCCACCCTTTGCTTTTTTATTAATAAGGGAAAAAATTCCACTAATTAACCCTGACAAAGCACACCTGTGAAGTGAAAACCATTTCAGGTGACTACCTCATGAAGCTCATTGAGAGAACACCAAGGGTTTGCAGCGTTATCAAAAAAAGCAAAGGGTGGCTACTTTGAAGAATCTTTGGAGAGAGACATGCAGGAAATCGTCACAGGTCGTATTCGTACCCTGGACCTCTGCGTCAAGGCATAAACCTCTACACGTGCGCCTGCTCTACCCACTGACCCAACCCGGCCACAGTATTGCATTTTTTTCATACTGCACACATTTTGAGAAGTCATTAAAACTGCTGCAGTTCCCGCTATAACAAAAAGATTTTACTCTCAGCGGTTATAAAATAATTCCTAAATAGTATGATAAAAAAAATACAAGCAAAGAACAAGCTTGACAAACCGTGAGGCTAAAAGCAGGTCGATTGATATAAATGTGGGACTTTTGGTTGGCTGGTTGGTGACCGAACGCTGAGTTCAAAGTGTTTCCAAGGTTTCGAATAACTACAAATGGACAACCCTGGCTTTAAAATACAGCTTTCTTCTTATTCTTTTACATACACGGTTCATCTGTCTCAACAAGACATATACTAGCAAAGCAAACCGCTCTGCATCAGAGCATGTGAGCAGAGCTTGGATGTTTTGGACGGAGCGCACAGCAGATAAAGCATCGCCTAATAAACTCTCGCAGGGTTGAGTTGGAAGCGTGCACGCAAACACGCACACACAGGTTACTCACGTTGCTGGGCAGCACTTCCACTGTGGTGTTGGTGAATTTGTCTCCGCTGGTCTCGATGTTTCCGCTGCGAAACAGGTACCTGCAGTAAAGAAGACAGCACAGGGATCTGCCAGATCAACATAGTGTACACTTTATGGCTGCTCTGGGGCTAAAATACTGCATCAAATTGGAATTACCAGGTGTGTCACGTTGTCTAGTCTAAGGAGGAGGGATTCTACAGAAAGTGTGTGTGAATGGCAGTCATCACAGCCCGTCAATGTCACGGGGCAGGTGACACACACACACACACACACACACACACACACACACACACACACACACACACACACACACACACACACACACACACACACACACACACACACACACACACACACACACACACACACACACACACACACACACACACACACACACACACACACACACACACACACACACACACACACACACACACACACACACACACACACACACAGTGTTAAGTGAGTTCAGTGTCTGGCCTTTTGTGATGAAGGAGGAATTCGCCCGTGTGCCCTTATGTGCCTCTTCTGCGCGATGGTGCCGCTGTGTTTTAATGTGCTGGGTAATGTCATTTTTCCCGCATTAAAATCAGTGCGACACACCTTTCAAAACGCGTGGAGGTTGTCGATATGACTAGGTAACATGCATGTAAATTGTTGCGCCCAACACTGTTGAAATTTACAGCTATAGGCCTATTTCGATTTCTTTGGCGGGAACACCGCCTTCACCTGCCTTTTTTTTTTTTTTTTAAATCGGCTCGCTCTCGGGTCTGAACTGAGCTTGCGCAGAGATCAACTGCGCAACTGCTGGGTTATAGGTTGCCAGGTTGAGGTGACAAACGGGTTGAAAATTGTATATGGTGTGTGGATTGTGTTAATAGGATGCGTTTCATACAAGGTCTGGCAACTGGTCAACATTAGACAAACATACCGGTCTGGTTATTTATAAAGGAGTTTGGGCAATGCAAATTACGGGAGTTTCCCAGGAGAAATAACAAACCGGGAGGGGTCAGGGACATAGGGCTAAAAAACTGGGAGAAAAATGGGAGTGTTGGCAGGTATGGTTTAGTGTGTGTCCAGGTAAAGAGCTCTATATAGACAGACATCAGCGTAGCCTAGTCTTGTTGCCGATACTGTCCCCTAACAAACAGCACGGTAGGCATCAGCTGCTGCAGGGCTCATGTCGGGCCCAGACTGATGATTCCATGTGCTGCTGTAATGTCAGCTACAGGTCTCTTTTCAGCCCAGTCTTTAGTTCTATCAGTGTCCCTGTAGTCTCTGTGTCTCCATCCCAGTGTGCGAAATTATGTGTCAGCAGCTCCTGTCTGCAGTGGACCCATGGATGTACTGACAACTATCACTGGATTTCTGTGATGCTGAAGAAAAGTTTGTTCTGGATGAACATCAGAGAGAATGATAGTCACACTGAATATAGTCTATACCAACGATGCTCCACTTCCGGGATTGCTCCTTTGCCCGACGGAAATTCCGCTGGATGCCCGTCACCTTCCTCTTCCTTTGTGTTGGCGTTCTAAACTCCGGTGGATTTCTGCGGACTCTGGTTAACTGCTCCTCAGATCTCTGCAGGGTAAATCCAGGTGTTTCATGTCTGTGTCTTAACATTTCACTGAGTTATGACTCATAGAAGCAGGAAGATTTTTGAATCAAATTGCCCTCCTGCAGTATCTTTGCAATCAACCGTCCGGCGCCTCCCCAGGGAAGCTTTGGCTGGGTTTGTTCTATAATTTCACCATGGTTGAAATGTCCTGACCCCATTGATTACAAGCAGCAACCTCCCAGGTCTGAACAGTGAAGCCAACGTTGAAGCTCCTTAAAAGCTGAATTCACTCTAACTTCCAGCAGGAGGTGACTCCACTGGCTCCAAACAGAAGTCTGTTTCTATAGAAGTCTATGAGAAAATGAGCCTACTTCTCACTTATGAGTTTATGGTCTCAATCACTAGTTTATTTAATACAACATGATGTTCATTTAGTAAATGATGCTCCCATTTATTTTAAGCTAGAGGATACAGAAGGGGATGCTTCAGGGTGGGAACCAGAAACCCATTCAGAAAACCTTCCAGACAAGGAAACCGGAAGTGCAAAAATGCTGCAGACTTATGCTACGTTTACGGCTATTTCCATAAACGGACATTTCAACCTCTCCGTTTTCAGAAAAAGTGTTTGTTTATATGTACCCATGTAGGTATGCCGCCAATGCCGTCAAGAGCATGCCAGACCTGTAGGTGGCAGTGTAACGACAAGCTCAAGCCCACGTTAGCCAATCAGAATCCCGACAATAGCAACAACAGCAACCAATCACGTCCTCTTTCTCTCTCTCGGCTGCCTAAACCTCCGTCTGTCTCAGTTTACATGCGAACGTGCAAACGAAGATTTCCAAAATCTCCACTTTGGCCGGAGTTTTTAGAAATAATCGTTTTCTATGATAAAAACGGGGTTTTCGTGTAAATGAGAGGCCAAACCGCAGGAAAATATCTGCGTCTTCCCTTCGTGTAAATGGGGCCTTATTTTCTCCTCTCCTCTCTGCAGGGGGCGTGGCTGGCTTCTCCAGGCAGCTGACGAGGGTCACCTGTATCCATTCACCTCATCACTTTCTCCATACAAGCCTGGTCTTCACTCCACTCCTCTGCCAGATAATTCTGTCATAGCGCTCTGCGTTCCTTGGTCCACTGGTTTCCTACCAGTGAAGGGATTTTTTGATTCTGATCTCTGCCCTTGTCCCGTCGACTTACCTGTGATTGTTCTTGTTTACCGAGCTCTACAAGTGAGCCACGCTACTAATCCTGTTTCTGAGGCCCCCCCGCCCGTTTTTCCACTCTGCCTGCGAGGACATCTCCTGCTGGCCACCTCCCTGCCACCCCCGCTCTTGCTTGAGACTTTTTTTGTTCGAATAAACCCCTTTTTCACTTACCAACCAGTTTCCATTCTCTGCTTTGGAGTCCAAACGGCATTATTCACAACAAGTTTCTCCTTATTATTATTTTTTTTGGGGGGCTTTTTTCCCTTTATTTCAGAGTGACAGTGGATAGACAGGAAAGGTGGGAGAGAGATGGGGGATGACACGCAGCAAAGGGCCGCAGGTCAGATTCGAACCCGGGCCGCTGCAAAGGCCTCAGCCTACATGGGGCGCACGCTCTGACTGGGTGAGCTAGAGCAGTGGTTCCCAACCTTTTTTCCTTGGCGCCCCCCCCCTACTCATGTCTAAGAAAAGCTGAGCCCCCCCCCCGAAACCGAAGTGGAGGTAACTCTCGAAATAGAGCCTTACTTTCTTTTTTGATACAGAGGAGTTATCAACACTTTTATGTTTCTCCGCCATGTTTCATTCGTAAAATATTGATGCCGTGGCGGCAGGAAAATCGAGGATGATAGCAGCTAGCAGCTGACCTGATGACAGCAAGGGTCCCAGGTTAAGGGGTCCCAGAGGTTTGGACTACTAAGTAGCCTTAGTAGTCCAGTAGCCTGCCTACAATTTTAAGCGAGAACAAAAATATATAGTTTTCATACAGACTTTTGTATACATTATATATTCTAGTGTATTATCATAATTTGTTTAACATGTTTTTACCTCAACCTCAAACCAGATAAAGACTTGCGCCCCCCCCTGTGATCTTTGCCGCCTCCGAGGGGTGCCCGGACCCCAGGTTGGGAACCACTGAGCTAGAGGCCGCCCCAAGTTTCTCCTTATTTTTTACTTTTATTTCCCCCTTTCCATAACAAAAAAAACACAATGTCCATCCTCATGAAAGGCACAGCTAACCTTGACCAGCTTTGATAGCCTTTTATCACATGCAATCTCCATTTCAATTCAATACTTAGGCTAGCTTGTTGTTGGAGATGTTTTTTTTGGTTACAAATACATACTAGGGTTGGGTACGCAAATGGTAGTATTCGGACCGGAATATAACGCAAATTTCGGTTCCTCATTTCGGTTCCGACTGAAATATTTTATTGCTCTGGACAGCGGCAGACTCTTTTTTTCTTTCTCCCTTTTCTGCCGAGTGGAGCGCGTGCCCGCTCGCGGTGTGAAGCGCGTGTCCGCGCTATTCTCGGACATGCACTCTACAATCACTGCTGATAGGCGGCTTTTTGTACACGCTCCGAAACGGATGTAAAAATATTTATTTACACCGTAAATGTAGGCTACTTCTAAAAAGGCACCTCTGGGCTCACCAAAACGGACGTGATCAGCTGCCTGAAACATTGAAGTGAATAGAACAGGTCCTGCTGCCCATGTGTCACCTTCTTGTGTACATTTTCACACATTATTATTATCATCGCGTCGCCAACAACAGTGTGTTGAACAAAGTGAAACCTCATCTCAGACCCCTTCTATACTCTGTTCATGGATCATAAGATGGGAATTATATCAAATGTCAAACTGACCTGGAAATGTGGATTGGCTGGGTGAAGTTGAAGAGGATGTAGTCCCCATGGCTGGGTGTCAGTGCCCAGAAGAAGTCCTGTCCTCTGTAGGCCCGCTCCAGGCTGTGCTGTTGGTAATGCTTCAGGCTGCTGCTCAGCTCTGCAGCTGGGTTACTGTGGGCCTGGAACAGAGACTGCTGGCCAAAGTCCTTATCCTGCACACGCACACACACACACAGAATGTCTGAAAGTGAAAGCTGTGAAAGTCGGCCATGTTAGGAACACAGGTTCGGCAATCACCTTCAGTTGCTGTAACTTCCCCGACAGAGACGAGTGGAGGCCCACGTGCTGGAAGAGGGATGGCTTGTACCTGTGCCGGAGCTGCGCCTTCTGTTTATTGCAGTCTTTCTGGAGAAGACAACATGGAGGTCATGAACTCAACTCGATCCGATACCAAATAATTAACATGGATCATTGAATTGCTAAATCTGAATGAATTCTCATGACTTTTAAGTGGTTTTGTGATTTTTACTTTGGACTATTAATAAGTTAAACCCCAGGACAGAATGTCCATATGCTTGTATACAAGCATATGGACATGTATATACAGCTTGCCATTGTTTCATTTTTCGACCTGAAAATATAGCCACACCGCGCTCCTCTTCCTCTCTTCCATTCTTCTGCTCCGTCTCTGTCCTGCTCGTGTGTGTGTGTGTCTGCTGCTGGCCGCTGCCGAGCCTGGCTGCTTGCTTGCCTGGCGCCGCTGAGTTACTTGACAGTACAACATCAAATCCCAAGAGGTGGGAGGAGGAGCAAAGTGTGCCTGCTCCGCGCTGTGACAGGAGCGGCACTCGAAAGCAGCGGGACTTACACAGACACAGACAGCCAGGTCGCCTCTTTGATGAAACCGCAGCAGTGCATACTGGAGAGAAACTGAAACTAAAGTATAGATCTCATTACACTGGTATTGTATTTAACAACGGGCAATATAGATCAATAATTAAAGAGCTCCAGTGTTCCAACAGTGTGCAAAATATAGTCTAGTCTTTAAATACTGTTTGCTTTGTTGTAGTCTTGTGCATGTCTTGCACATGTTGCTATCTATTTGCAAGTTGGTTTCTTAAGTAGTTTATTTGTCATCACACCTCTCATATAATGTACAACACTGTCTTTCATAAACAGTAGAGTAAAGCACTTTATTCCAGCTGCAAATGCAAATTAAGACTCACACTGTAGAGTTTATTGTTGTGTTTTATATTGTTCCCACTTTTTTTTTATCTTTCATGTGCTTGTAGTTTTCAGTTCACTGTATCGTATATGTTTTTAACACAAACGTTTCTTGTTTTTTTTCTCTGATAAGATTAGGTTGAATCTTAGATGATCTCTGCTTTGGCCTGCAGCACCTGTGTAATGTGCACTGTCGCTGGTAATCAAGTACACATCAGCACAATACACAGCCACAGCCTGCTTGTCGATTGAGCACTCAAAGCAAATAGATCATAAGTGCTAAATTATCCACTTAGTTATTCCCCTCTTGGCACAGCGGACTTACTGCGTCTTTCTCCGGGTTGCACACTTTGACCCACAGGATGTGATCCAGCAGCCAGTCGATGGGTTTGTCTCTGTGGAACATCAGGAAGAACTCTGCAATCATCGGGAGGTCACGGCTCTGAAACATCTTTCCTGGAGGATCACACACACACACACATTATTTTGAGTACGCACTAAAAATAGCAGGGATCATTACGTGGATTATCTCCCACTTTACACACACACACACACACACACACACACACACACACACACACACACACACACACACACACACACACACACACACACACACACACACACACACACACACACACACACACACACACACACACACACACACACACACACACACACACACACACACACACACACACACACACACACACACACACACACACACACACACCTATAAACCCCAGCTGGGAGAACTCCAGGTAGAGCCATTGCTGTTGTTGGTTGGCGAAGGTCTTCATGGCGTTGAAGTAGCCTGCCTTTGCAACAACATCGTCCTCTAACTGCAAAACACAAATACCCCAAATCTCATCTTTAAAACTTATTTCAGTAAGAATCCACTTTTTGGTTTGAGTGATTGGTTTGAGTGATTGGTCAGAGACATTTTATATACACACTTCCCTAATGCTGACACAAAACAAAATAAATACTAGAGAGGGTATGAATATAAAATTAGCAATTCAACACAAAAACTAAATAACTACATAAAATGGTCTGTCTGTCTGTCTTTTTGTCTGCAGATTGTAAGACCCTGATATGGTCACACCTGTGCAACATGCAGTCATACAACTCTACAGGTGTGAGGTCAAAGTGAAGGCCAGATCATAGATGGGTGTGGTCTGAGCAATGGCGCCGGCCCCATTTCACCATCACAAGATGGTCACTAATTATTTTTTCAAATCTATCTGGGTGGACCATCCAAAAAAATAAATCATCTACAGTATAAAGTATATACATGATGGGAACCCGTATATCAATAGTTGTGGACCTTTGAACCCTACCTGAACATAATATGTTCCTTTGTCCTGAGCATAGAGCATGAGGAAGCTGTAGTCCAGGTTCTGCTTCGTTCGCCATCTAAGGGCAGAAGAGGTGCGCACACACACACACACACACACACACACACACACACACACACACACACACACACACACACACACACACACACACACACACACACACACACACACACACACACACACACACACACACACACACACACACACACACACACACACAGCTGAGTTATAATACAATTGTAATTTTCATATCTATTCATACACTGTACTGTATGTATGCCCTCTTTCTTCTCTAGGAAGAAGAGGAGAGTAAATGTAAATGATCCCATTGCAACAGCAACTCATACATGGATACAACAAACATTATGACATAAATGGGACTAAAACTCAAAATTTCAACGTTAACACAAGCTATAATTCTAGCATCTTAGTGAAAAGTAACAGAAGTGGTGACTGTACTTGACTCTGTCCTTGGAGTCTCCAAAGGTCTCTCTGAGGCCCGAGAAGTCGGGGTAGTAATACTGAGAAGGAGAGATGACCTCCAACAGCCCGGACTGCACCTCTCTAGAAAAACTACATAGAAATGACTGGTTAACTTAAGTGACTTCTCCAGAAAAATACAACTCAGCATTTAAAATCATATGGGAAAGATGACTCCTACGTAATGAATGCAATTTCCGTGGTGACACAATGAACAAAAAGATATATTCCTTCAAAATAAGATTTAAAAAATAATCTATTTTATTACACTTTTTTGATCACTATTCTAATTTTAACCCTCAAACCCAACAAAAAGACCCGCTTAGGTAATAGATTTATTATTTGTGACAACATATCTAGTGTACTGCATCTAAAGTATGCAAAAAGGATGTATATGTCAGCGCAGACTTCTGTCATGGTGTGCTGAACTCCAGATGAGCCTGGACTATGCTTTTAACTATCAGGATATAAGGACATGAATGCAGCATTAGAAACAGTAACACTTAGAGCTCAACCATTCTGGTTAGCTAATGTCTAACATGTTATACATTACACAGCTCTGAAACATTTAAACATGCATTAATGAAATGACATGGGCCACACAAAGGAATACAGCTTTCAGGCCTGTGAATATGTACTGTAGATATGATTTCTACTGTACATTCAGTGTGTGAATAAAATACACAAGTGAATCTAATGGGGACATGAAACAAAAGGACACATTTGGGAATGTCTAACTGAAAATCCCAAATCAGCACTTGTTGGTGTTCTGTTGATAATCAAAGATAAATGATGTTAGACTAAAGGCTAGTAAAGTTTGCACACCTTGTCATCTTAAAACAAAAGAGCTCTATAAGCAGCTTTCAAATTGGCTTTGAAGACTTGTGCTTTTGGCGGATTGAGGAGAGAAGTTGATGTGTGTTGATTAGAGGATGGATACCCGACCCGAGCCCGACGGTCAATGGGCCTGTTTCACTTGATGCAAAGGTTCATTTTTGTGATTAAAATACATTTTTAATATTACCCTAACATCCGTCTTCCTGTGTGCGCCCCTGTGTGTGCTGATGGGCTCATCCGTTGACATTTCCGAATGCCTTCCTACAGTTGCTTAATAAAAGCGGGCTTTCCACGCAAACAAATGTACATGTGTCATTAGTACGAGAACAAAATTTGATTTTAACTGTGTCGGGCTTGGACATAAATATCTTAATGCCTGTCGAGCTTGGGTTGGCCTTAGCACGTTGAGCAGGCTGCAGTTGTAGCTGAGTCGCATTTCCTCCTTTATTCAGTTTTGGGGAGCATTCGACGAGCAGCGTACTTAGTAAATAAATCGCCCCAAATCTATTGTGGCAGAAAGTCGCGAATGGAAAAGTGCCCAAAAAAGGTTACATGTGTGCTAATTCTGCAGGTGCTCCCTGAGCTTGGGTATTACAGCATTGACTGCTACGCCAGAAGGCGATAGTACAATTTGCTTTGTGAGCCCATTCACACCTGGTATTTACATGCAATCTAGTCTATGTCCACAGCGTTCCACTTCCGGGATTGCTCAGGTGCTGCTGGAATACCCAGATGCACCTCTTTTCAGCCAGATGTCCACTTCCTCTTCCTTTGTGTTGGCGTTCTAAACTTGGTGGTTTTATTAGGACTCTAGTTAACTGCTCCTCAGATCTCTGCAGGGTAAATCCAGACAGCTAGCTAGACTATCTGTCCAGTCTGAGTTTTCTGTTGCATGATTAAAACAACTTTTGAACGTACACGTTCCATCAAATCAAGTTCCTTCCCGAGGCTATTTTGCACAGGCACTGTGGCTTTGTCCGGCGCTTAGCTCCAACCAAGACGATTGTGATTGGTTTAAAGACATGCCGGGCGCCCAGACAGCTCAGTTGGTAGAGCGGAGGAAGGTGTGGTAATTCGATATAGGTGTACATAGGTTTCTTTCTTTTTAAGGTGAGATAGGACGGTGTGGAGGATGTGTGCTATTGTAGGCAAACTGTGATAGGTCCACTGTGCTGGGTAGTGAGGAGCAGAGCAGTGGTTCAAAGCATGACATCACTACAGAGGCTCTGGGCGGTAGTCATTCAGGCAGACTAGTCTTGTTTTCTATGACACAGGAATGATGGTGGACTTCTTGAAGCATGTGTGTATAGTCTCGCATTGCAAGCTCTATCTCCACAGTGCTGTGGAGTCTTGCTACACCACAGATGCTTTCTGGGACAGAAAAAGAAAAGTTCTGGGTTGTTTGCATTTCTTTAAACCAATAACAATCGTCCTGGGGAGTGGTAAGCTCCAGACACAGCGACGGAAAGAAAACACCACATACAATATTAAATTAGTAACGTGAGCTATTTAAATTAGCTGGATACATGGTTAGATAGATAGATAGCAAGATACTTTAATCATCCCGAAGGACATTTTAAACCTCATTGGCTATTATGAGTATAGCTCCGTGTGTATTTCGTCCACAGCAATCCCAACAATTGGTCCCAAAACATCCCAGTTAGAGAGGAAATGCCCTAAACACATTCTTTGTAAATCTTTCCCCGAAAGAACCAAGCAGGCCTGCCTTGTTGCACCAACCACACTTTCTTCAAAACTTGACATTTTCAGTGTGTAGTTTGCTAGCTCGAAGGTTGTTGAGGTTTTCTGTAGTTAACACATTTTGAAAACGGCAACACACAGAGAGAGGAAGGGGAGGGACAAAGTCAGATACCAGGCTTTATCCTGGGAATATAGATAGCTAGTTGGTCTGTGCACAGTTTGAGGACCTGCCCACTGATACTGTCAGGTCTTGCTGCTTTGTTGGGCTACATCCACACTGCTACATTTTGGTTTAAAGGTCCCATGACAAGGGGCTCTTTGGATGCTTTAATATAGGCCTTAGTGGTCCCGTAATACTGTATCTGAAGTCTCTTTCCAGAAATTCAGCCTTGGTGCAGAATTACAGCCACTAGAGCCAGTCCCACAATGAGCGTTCCTTAGTATGTGCCATTTCTGTGTCTGTAGCTATTCAGATATGGAATCTTGCTCCTCATGACCTCATAAGGAGAAGATTCCAGTTCGGCTCATCTGAGCTTTCATTTTCTCAAAGGCAGAGCAGGATACCCAGGGCTCGGTTTACACCTATCGCCATTTCTAGCCACTGGGGGACCATAGGCAGGCTGGGGGAACTCATATTAATGTTAAAAAACCTCATAAAGTGACATTATCATGCCACGGGACCTTTAAAAATGAGTATCTGTTGCCACCTTTACGCCTGGCGTCCACACTACTGCGGCGAGACATTTGGGAACACTGCTGCCCCTATTTTTGTTGCTTTGTAGTCTGGATGGACACAAACGGAGACCCTTGGAAAGGATGCTGCCCATCAGTCAGTTTTATCGGTTAGGTAGCTTACATACCTTTCAGTAACAGTTCCACCTTGTCGTCGCTCCAAGCTAATACCTCCCTGCTCTTACTTTTCACCACTGATGTTCTTTCTCTAAAGTATTTTCTGTGTTTTCAACTCCTACATCCATGATTTCCAACCGCAGAGTAACGTCAGACAATCTGCTTCCTGTTTACACCGGCACGCACAAACCCAGTGTGTGTGAATGGTCAGGTGATATGCGATGTCAGACGTGTTAATATGGACGCAGATTAGTTCTGCTACTGGAGATAAAACTCTTGATTCGGAAGAGACCGTTTTTGTCTCAAAATGGATAGATCCAGATGGCTAATCATTGGGTAGCCTTCTAATTGGCTAGTTGGATTCACTTTCAATTACACATATTCATCTGACTCATTGTTAATATAAAAATATTGATTAGGGGAGCTTTTATATATGTGCTGTGATGTGCTCAGAACCATTTAGACCCTGTATCGATCTAACAAGAGAAGAGATGCAAAACAAATGGAAACGTCTCTCCTTGGTTATACTTTGCTTTTAAAGGGCCACATAAAAATCACATTTTCCAATTCGGTGAAGTTACTTATGCAGTGATGATTCATGAAGAAAATGTCCCACATCTGACTACAAAAGACACTCGGAATGAGCAGGGGAACTGAATCTGTGATGTATAATGTGTGGGATGGGAGGCCCTTCTCAACTGCAGCCCTGCTTTGTGATACAGACTGATAACAGACTGGTGTATGCGTACATACAGTCCAATCCTGCTGCTTCAAACTGCTGTAACTAATGTATTTATCTTTGGAAACCTTTCCAGTTAAAAAAGGTAGAAAGAAAGACACAAGAAGCTTGCTGCTGTCAGAAACAACAGCTAACAGAACATATGAAACCAAGGGGAACAGCAACGTGATGGAACAGTGAAAGTGCCCCGTGGGAGGCAATCTAGAATCACTCACTTCTTCCTGATGCTCTCTGCTATGCTGCCCACATAGTCGGAGTCCGTCTGACGTGACAGGGAGAGAAAAAGGAGAAAGTCAGTGATATAGGGCATTTCTGATGCTGTTAGTTAATACCAAACAGGAGGTCTTGAATGCTTTTGCAACAATGAGCTGAGAATGGAGCTGTTATGGGGTGAGCCTCATTGTGCTCTTCCTTCCAAGGCCAGACCTGGTATAACCAGTTTTCATCGATACGGGGAGATGCAGCCTGGTATTAGGGGTCCAAGTCCGAGGGGGCTGGGATCCCAGTACCAGCAGTGCAGGGAACCCTTCTGAAATCGCTTGGGTTGCTATTATTATTACATATATAAAAGTGGAACTGCAGCCTACACCGTACAAGTTATGCAAGTGAAACTTTTAGGGATGGTAGAGAGTGTGACACGTAACTTGGAAAGGAAAAATAACACATATCCACCAGCGGGGGGGGGGGGCTATAACAATAAGAATGGGGTTTGCCCTATAACTCCTAACTCATAATTAACTCATAAATATAACTAGTACCTCATATCCAGGCATTCCCTGAATTCAGCTTTCAATTCAATTTCCGCCTAGAAAGTTTGTTTGCAAAAAATTCAACTCAGTAGTCCCCCCCATGGTCCGCTGAGGCTGTTTTCAAAATAAGTAGCAGATTGGCCACTATGTGACGCTGTTTTGAGGAGGCACTAGGTGAGACTTTTATGGCAAAATCATGAAATATGCTACAATTATTTTTCCAAACTACTCTTCTCTCAACCTGCAACATGCATCCCGTCCGTGGGCGTGCAGGTCCGACTTGCATCACCTCCACGGTCGGCCGGGGGCGACCTGCGCCAGGTGGGCTTGAACCCCATTCATAACGGCTTGCAGTTCTAGTTTACTTATGTAACTGTAATCTTAAACACACACACACACTTGTGTAGCCCAGGGGTCTCATTTATAAAACTGTGCGTATGATCCCTAAAAGTGTACGTACGCCCCAAAAGCCAAAAATGGCGTACGCAAAAAAAAATCTGATTTATAAAACCGTGCGTAGGCACATCTGTAAGCAATGTTCCCTTCATAAATCACAGATTAACCACAAGTGTGCGTACGTGAATCAACCTCTTATCCCGCCCTGTACACACGCCCAAAGCACCTCATGAATGCTGATCAGTAGGTTAATGACCCTGGCAGTTGTTCTTTTGTTACGCCGAAGCATGACGACTGGCGGGGAAAAAGCAAAAAACTTCTCAGACGCTCGGACATTGCTGCGAATTGAATTATAATTTTGGCCTGTTCTCGCACAGTGTAGGGAAACCTGATAGCTTCGATATACCAGACCTATATGATAAGATTTAACAGAACTATATATTATATCCAAACAAGCCTTAGCAATAAAGTTGAAGATTATATATCATATTTATATAAAACACTTAGCTGTCTGCCATTTCCCTCTAGAAACAGCAGGTCACCCCCAGAGTGGCGAGGACCTGTATTTGGACCGGAATGGCACGGTTCCGGCCCTTTGCCGTCTCTACTGGACCCAATTCAGTAAATAGATCCAAGATCTAGGGAATTTAAATCGGCAAATTAGCATCGTCATGGTCCCTGAAGCCTCTTTCTCTCCTGATTCTTCCATTGGTGTAGTCCTCCTACAGGGCCAGCAGTGCCATCATGCAGCATTACGCACGGGGGTCACCGCAGTAGTTATATGATTACAACAATTTGTGATTGTAGACCCCTTGTCAAAATCACAGCTTCAACTAGTGGTATCCCCCACCCCGAGATACAATTTGAAGACGAAAGTCTAATAGGCAAACACACTTTTCTTCATGCTGGTTTTGTGACGCGTGGGGAAACGCGCACCATGTTTATAAATGAGACCCCAGGTATTTAATTTGCGGTGTAGCACTCAAACTAGTTGGACAGGTCTGAAAGGTTAGAAGTGTTTACTGTTCCTTTGTTATCATAGCGGATTGTGTTGCTTCTGTAAGCTTGAGGTGATTTTGAAATACCTTTTGTGTTGTGCCGACTCATTAAAGAGGTATTACCACGTTACCTGACCTGTCCGACAGCTTTGTCTCTGTCTTTGCCGTGCACATGCATAAGCATGTGTACTGTGTGCGTGTGATTGAGTGTGTGAGGGAGAGCAAAGGTTATTTGTGCTTCTTTCATTGTTCATGATTTATGAGATGCAGGTAATACAGATTTACAGCTAATATAATGGGTAAAGT
>NC_053121.1:14656812-14704312 GCF_010015445.1 Perca fluviatilis | reverse complement strand
AATGACTAACGTTGAAGATTTTGTTCTGTGGTGGATGTAATAACTTCAGTTATTGTAGGCTATGTTAAGTTAGCCTATGGAAGTAATTTTAGATTAAAGTTAGGCTACATTATAGAAACAGACCGGCCTTCTGTATAGAACGATTCTTTTAAATTTCAAAGTGCTATAAGCATATACAAATAGCCTGATATTGACAGAGATCTTCATCAGGGGATGTAGCTCAGTGGTAGAGCGCATGCTTTGCATGTATGAGGCCCCGGGTTCAATCCCCGGCATCTCCATGTTTTGGCTCTATTCTTTTCACGGCGGTCTACGTATCCACTAACAACCAGACGAACTCATCGGTGAATATCTGCTCAGTATGCACTTCAGCTAGACTACTGTGTTCACACGAGGAGCGATAAAGCAACAGACTACAAGTCATTTTCGACGGAAGCCGGCGACATGAAGCTACAAACTGACACTTGTCGCTGCGTGACGGGCGTGGCACGCTACAAATCAAAGTTGAGTCCTCAACTTTCAATGGCGACAACGTAGCTGTGTTTAGAGCTTTTGACGCTGGTAGTGTGAACATAGCATCGGCTACTCACAATAACACAGCTTGTAGGCTATCCGCGCAGTGAAACCGACTGGCAGAGACAGGAACGCTGTCTGCTGCTTTTTGTTTTCCAAGAGTAGGCCTACACAATTTGAAATAATCTTGTTGGTGTAATAGTCAATCAACGTCCTGTTAGAGGGGTGCACAACACTCACCAGGGGCCTTTGGACTTATTTCACCTCTGTCAGCTTCTTTAACCCATCATAATTAAGAGAAGGTGTCATGACCAGCGCAAAGGTTATGACAAAAACAAGGGAGACACAATTAAGGATTAAATTAAAACCAATTCAATTAACCCAAATTAAATATGACATGAATAAAACATGTATTTCAGTACCGTAGTGAGTGCATGGGTGAAGGTGAGTGTGTGTGGAAAGCAAAGCAGCACCCCAAAGACAACCTAGAGCCCAAACACCCCCACTGCTGGCTGTGTGGACGGACAGCAGACTGAAGTGCATCTCCAACCCTCTAGGAAACAGGAAGGCAATCAGGAAGAGTGGACTCAGGTGGGGCTCGTCCTCCCTGTGCCACTCAGACTACCTCCTATAAGATGTCAATGTTTTAAATGTACCTGCCTATGAAACGGACTCTTTTAAATTTCTCTTTTAAAATGTGAGTTCCTTTGCTTGATTTTGAGTTCCATTTAATTTTTTCTTCTTTTTGTTTCCTGTCTGTAGGTTTGTGTTTGTATTTGTGCTGCTGTGCGTCTCAGCCAGGTGTCCCATGAAAAAGAGATTCTTAGTCTCAATGGGACTCTCCTTAAATAAACGTTAAACAAATAAAATACATAATGTAACATTCTGAAAACCATTCTGCATTTTCAGTATACTTTTGATATGTTAATTATATTTTACTGATGATATTACTTTTTATCTCATTATCATTTTTTTTTTTTTTTTTTGGGGGTCTTTCTTCAACATTTCCTGTGAGACCAAAGTGACTTAGAAGCCACTCATCACTGTGAGCAGAAATGTAATTTGAGCTTTGACAAATATTAATGCAAGAGTGGCAAAGGCTGAGTTTCTACAAGACCAATTCACCCAAATTACCTCACGTAGGGCCTACCTGTAGTTATGTAGATAGTTTTGACGTTTGTCCAGGTTTAGAGACATCGCTCTATGAGCGCATTAGCTACAGTTGTGTTGCTGAACTCAATGAATATAGATATGTTCAGTGCAGGCTGGGTCTGTATGTATAGTTCCAGGCCCATGTCAACAGAGCATACGCTGAAATGTCTTTTTCCTTGGACGCGTTCTACCTTCATACAGTCTATGATACCAGAGATAAGTGAGAAAATATTTGATTTGGTATTTGGGAAAACTATCCCTTAGCCAGACCCACATCAAGATGTTGGGTGGAAACACCATTGGCAGGGCTCAATCTGAGGGGCGGGATAAACGGTTGTCTTTCAAATTCCCTCTGCACGCTGTAATGGCAAAAATTACATTTAAGCATAATTCCTTGTATTTTTATGTTTTATTTCTACTTTAATTCTCTCACAAATGCTGGAAGAGTCTATCTCATTCCCACATGTAGATTTTGATTCTAACTTTGTGAGACATCCAGTCTGGAACATTATGTGAGCACTGTTAGCCTGAACCGATAAAGGTACAAGGTCACCCTAAAACTCTCTAGTTTTCCCATGCCAGTTAAGATGTAACTGGGGGGGTGAAAGTCGTACCGGGAGGAGGAGGCGAAATGGCTCCAAGATGTCTCTTGTATTTCTCTGATTGTCTTCATGTGTATCAGATTGCATGTAAAAATTGTAGCGTCATAATAATCCAAGTGCGTGTGTGTTGTCACTCTGAAGATGCATAAAAGCCTGGTGTTCAGTTCACTCATTTGAGAAACTGACTCCAAACTGGGCTGCGGCCTTTTGTGAAATCATGTTGCTCCTATATTTGCAAATATACTGTATCTTTTTTAATAAAATACAAAAACCCAACTTGGTTTTGTTTTCAATTTACTAAACTCTGAAATTCCCCCCCCCTGCTGCAAAGGAAACTTCCATAACAACGCTATAGGATAGCGCTACAACCAACCGGAGCAACGAGTTGATAGAATAAACTTTTGCCGTATCCGGTCAGCAAAACTCTGAACACATCTTCCTTTTTTAAGAATGACTTCAGTGCCGTTCTTTGTTCTTTTCGCAAAGAAAAGCTTAACTCCAAGTCTTCCAGACTTGCGGCCAAAGCCCATTCAAAAGACTGCTGTTCGCCAGCAGCAGTAGCCATCTTCTTTGTTTTCAAGTAGCAGGGAATTCACGCGGAACCTTCGCAACTCTGTCGTCATTATGTTAAGCCCGCCCACCGACTCTATACACAATGTGATTGGCCTGACCAGAATTGGTTTTTCCAGCTCGCAAGCCAACAGAAAGTTGCTAGACGACCCTGGCGGCAAATTACATTTGCTGCCGCTAGAGTGCGTCTGGATTTCTAGGCTACCTTTATTCCCTTGTTTTCATGAAAAGCCATGAAATCACCATTACAAGTTATATTTTATAAGCACTTTATTGGGGGTTTCTGGGTATGGTCATATGATGAAATTCCATTTGAAGTCATTCTCTAACATCCTGACTGTCCTCTCTGCTCTGACGTCCACATTATCTCACACTGCGCTCTTTGTGGAGCTGCAGCCTCCACCTCTTGGCCCTCCACCCGGAGCTGAGGTGGTTAACCACCATGTGATCCCCAGCCACCACAGGTCAGCTCTGTCACAGCAACATCAGGGCGAGGAACTTTTAATACAGATTACTAGCCTTTTAGCCCCAGGCTAAATGCTTCCACATCATCAGACAGAACCACACAGAGTAGAACTCTAGTGGAATCCCTGAACACTTTTATAATTTTTGTGAATTTTAGCAGTGGGCAAACTGGAAAATATTGGTTACGAGAACCAAATGTAGTGTATCGTTGCATTATGTTGTGTATGTTATATTGTTGTGTTGTGGCAGCTCCAACAACTCCAAAAAAGTATGTGAGAGGCTATGGGCCTTTCAGTCAAAGTGTGAGGCAGATGTGTGCAGAGAAACACTGTGCAGTCAGTGACACACAGCTCCATTCATACATTTACCAAGATCCCCAGCCCACCCAGCATCCATCAGCCATTACCACCAAGTAACCTTTGACCTGTCCCAGTAGCTGCATTCATGAGGAAGTAGCCTGTTGTCACGGTGACAGAGGAAACGCCTAATCTTCATTTACCCCAGAAACTTTGATTTGATGTTTTCAAATGAACTTATTGTGAGAAAAAGGAGCAACATAGAGATGGACTGCTTCATACAGTAGATCATACATTGATATTGATATATATTTTTAGCACAGTATTACCTGTAGGCAGTCTGGTATAAAGTAATTGAAATCAATACTTGAGTTAAAGTAAAAGTATCTTACCAGAAAATGACTTTGGTAAAAGTTAAAAGTCTCCTTTTAGAATAATACTTAAGTGAAAGTCTTAAAGTATTTTGGCCTAGGTTTTTTTTTTTTTTGCCGCTTAGCAACAAACAGACGTTAACTGGAATGGAGGTGCATTAACTTGCAATCTAGGAGCAATTATATTTTTTTTCCCCAGTGTAACAAATTTCTTATGATTTTATTTTGTAGTAACGAGTAACTAAAATGCTTAGGGGGAAATGCAGTGGAGTAAAAGTATAATTTATTTTTAGGAAATGTAGTGGAGTAAAAGTTTCTGGAATATGAATAAAGAAGTAAAGTACAGATATGTGAAAATTCTACTTAAGTACAGTAACAACGTATTTGTACTTCGTTACATTACAACACTGCCCGTAAGCCTTTTTCATCCCTGGGAGGAGTTGGCAGGTATTCCTTTCAGCCCCAGAAGGCTCCCTGCTTCCAGCCAGTGTATCCTTCAGGTGACAATAAAGAACCTGAGCACACCTGCACACAACAGAATGTAAATCTCTTGATGCATTGAGGAAATACAGTACTGCAAACACATAAGTACAATAAGCAAAATAATCAAAAATGACCGTCTACGATGAATGTATTCATTTCACTGTAGGAATCTTTGGCTGGGATTGTCCCAGACACGCCAATCAGTTAGCTGGAATGGTTTGACTGTGCTGAGTAAATGATATGTGACTGTAGCAGGCATGGTCAGTGCTCCACATTTAAGTGCTCATATTATGCTCATTTTCAGGTTCATAATTGTATTTAGAGATTGTACCAGAATAGGTTTACATGGTTTAATTTTTTTTTAAAACATCAAGATTGCTGCAGCTCCTCTTTTCCCCCTGTGTGTTGAGCTCTCTGTTTTAGCTAAAGAGTGAGGAATCTCACTTCTGTACCATCTTTGTTGGGAGTCGCACATGCGCTGTAGCTAGGTCAGCACTGCTTGTGTTACAAAGTGACTGTTTGGAGCAGTTTGTGAACAGTGTTTTCTGTTGGAGTCCCTTTGGGGTGGACTTTGGGCTTTTTCACTTTGTACACCTATAACATGCACAAAAAAGATATATAGCACTATAAAGGAAATAGCTAAATGAAATGGCTGTAAATGACATGTCTGCAGTCAATCTAGACTAGACTTACAAAATACACTATAATCAGGAAGAAATGGTAACACACCACTTATTGAAGGTTTTGTGCCAACTTTAATTTTTGGGCTGAATAAAATGTTTTGGATGCAAAAGTAATAATTTGCACTCACAAAATAGACTTAGAAAGAGTAAGAATGTAATCTGACAAACACAAATCGTTCCCTGGTCTATTTTTTGTATGCAGCATTTTCCTGTGTCACATTTGGGCACTCAGGAAAGGTGAATCCCAAAACTCAGTGCACGTCACTCCTACTGAAAGGCCCCGGCATGTCCTGCAGGCCCTGCAGTAGGTCTATGATGTGACTATCCAGCCAGTACCAAAGGGATTCCAGAGAAGTTCCACACTGCTGTCTGACACATTGGGCTTAGAACATGTGAAAGCATCTTCATGCTTGATGCATCGCTTGTGATTGCCAAGATGTAATCTCAGCTCTCAGGCCAGTGTGTCGACTCCCGTTCTCTTTTTTTTTTTTTTTTTTTTAAATCTTCTGTCCATACAGATGTGAGGATATTTAGTGAGCTTTGTAAAAGCTGTTGTCTTCTCTTTCCTATTCAAGCTACTTGCTCTGTCACAGTCACAGGCTGTGTGAGGGTGTGGCATGCAGGGAGACAATCACAGAATTGAACTCTCAGTTTCTGTGAAATAGCAGCACAGATTGGGACACATCTTCCCCTTTGGCCATGTCCAGAGTTCATGTATAGACAGGAGATGATGCAAACATCCCTTTGCTTGCATATAGTAGACAGTCAGAACAGGTACATCTGTGTCATTGCATTTCATGATCAGACGAGAATGTAACTGTTCAAGGTGTTCTGCATGTAACAATGACATTCAAAGTTGTACTGAAATAAAAGTACTAAAGTGTGGTGAGCCAGTAAATCTACACTGAGGAAACACAGCAAATGTGAGCAGTTCAGAGTAGGCTTGTTGAAGAGCGTTAGTCAGTCCGTCCTGCTGCAGAAATGCATCGGAGGAATCAGGTTTCCTGCAAAAACATCTCATAAGCCCTACACGTGTTTTTACTATCAGCCATTGTCCCTCAGCAGACAAAGAGCAGATTAGATGGAACTTAATGATCCCAGTGGGACGCCTCAGCTGCTATTAGGAACAGGACTGAAGAAAGAGAGAGAATAGCAGTGTTGGCATGAATAAGCTTATAGAAAATATGCTCTTGCAATTCTCTCCAGCAAGTGATTCCACTTTATGTCCTCTGCTTTTTAACTTCAAATGGATTGTGATGAATGTGTTTATGGAGAGAGTTGAGTAGAAGAATGTCGCGAAATAATGTTGCACTTGAAGAAAGAGGTCACAATACTGGCTGTGCCGAGCCTCTTAACAGTTGGTCCAATGACTTCAACACAAAGAAAGAACACAAGAAAAAAGGAAACAAATCTGTTCGTCTTCATTTCAGTTTGTAATCCTTGCGTTAAGAGGATTGTGTGTAAAATGTTAATGCCGTCATCAGAGAAGATACACATGAGCATGCAGATGTTGCACACAGGGAAACACGCACACACAAAATCTAAATCCATCTTTGCTGTGTAACACTCACTAATCCTCCCTGATCACGCGCAGGACACCAGACGGCGACTGAGTGCCGTGCCGGGACTTATGTTTGAGTTTTAGAATAGAGGAATCAAGGAAAAGCAAAGCATTTATTTTTCACATGTTAAATATTGGTTGGGATGTGGATCTCACAGATGCCAAGAGAGTGATGGAGTGAGCAAACTGAGGCCGAATCTTCTTTAGTGAAAGAAAGAGGATGTTTCTGCAAACATGCAAGCTTACATTTGTCATGGCAGTGCGGGATGTGTGTGTGTGTGTGTGTGTGTGTGTGTGTGTGTGTGTGTGTGTCTGTATGTGTGGTGGTGGTGGGGGGGGCGGGGTAGGCTTGGAGCTGAGCTTTGAGGGAAGAAGCAAGAGAAGAGAAAGGACCCATCTGTTCCTATAGTGGCAGATAAAGAGAGAGTGAGAGGGAGGACGGACGCAGAGGAGGAGGAAGGTAAGCATGGAAACTGTCTTGTTTAAGGTTGTGTGCAGCTTATACTGGTCTAGATTGGATTTAAAGTGTTTTTGCATGGGTTGTAGTGAAAAGTGTTAGATATCGGAGGCCTGTGCCAGATGGTGACAATATTGCATGTGTCAGGGCCAATAGAGTCAGAATTACTGATGACTGGGCTTCGGTGTGGCGGATTAATCTACAGTGAAAAAAGGAAAGTAAACATTTGAGAATCATTCCGGGATTTTAGAACTACTTATGGTCTGAGCATCCCCAGCCCAGCCCAGAAGATTTTCTTTCGACCTTTTAAAAGGAAACCTTTTAGTTATTTAGTTAACTGTCAAACCTGTAAAAGGTTCAGTTTACTCTGGTTTACATGCTCCTGTAAAGAAAGCTAAATGTCGCAAGTTGATTCTACTGTATATTCTTCATTTGGATCCCTGTTAACTTAATCCCATGTGAGATTCATTCGATTCATTCGTTTTTTGTTACTTTTGAAAGAGAATCCTCTGGAACAGTGTTCATCAGTTCAGTTGGGGTCCAATCCAAGCAACCTGTGCTCACTTAATATGAGTTATGATGTGTATGCTATATGTATATATATATATATATATTTGTATTAAAATATTGTATTTTGCAGATATTGTATTTTGCAGAATTAGAATAATATTACCTTTGGTTATTTGGTTTTGAACAGTCTAGCCCTCCTGACTCTTGGCCTGTACTCTCTTTGCTGCTTTGATCTCATTTCTTTAACACTGTCCCCCTCCTCCATTCATCCCTCCCTTTCATCCTTTCTTCTCTACCCCCCCCCCCCCATGCTTTAAATGAAATGGTGTACCCTCTAACTTAATTAAATGAAGCGTCTGACTGATGCAGACACACACTCACATGCATCAGTGTCCTGTGCAGCAGTCAGCGTTGCCCTCCTCTCCGTGTTTTATGATCATTGCTGTCCATCTTCTGATTGCATCTGGTGTATTGTCTCCCCAGTGGGAATACAATATGGATGTTTCCCGTCAACTTCATTCACTCACTACTTTAACTCGTTCATGCTGTCGTGACATTGGATGTCATAGTGTTAGAGAAGAACAGAGAGCTGTTCAGTTATCTGACCAGGAATAATGTATGCACAAAAAGCCAGGGCAGGTAGAAGGCATTAGTTAGTGAAGACACTAGAGATAAGAACCTAGTGAAAAGTGCATCCTCTGGATTTGCATATGTGAGGGAGCGAGCCCAGAGAGTATTTGGGTAAAAACACAATTTCAGACAGATTTTGGGCTCAAAATTTTGTACGTGTAAAGTCACATGAGATGTGCTGGGCGTGCTCACATGGCGCTGCTCATACAGCGGTTATAGCTGATAATGCTGTCCTGACCCATAGTGGCTGGACGTTGACGCGGAAGCTGATGCACACCCTCCCACCCCCATCCCAGCACTCTTAGCACCATATCGGCTCAAACACCTCCATGTCTGCTTGTGACATTAGAGGCAAGAGCCATGTGCAGACCATATTAGATAATCCCGGCCCAGACTGCCGTTTAAAGTCCCCTTAATGTTCCAGTTAGTCTGGATCAATGGCAGTACATTTCCAGGATAATTGCCTTTACTTCCAGCCAGATGTCCCTCCCCTTCTCCTCTCTGTGTGTTTCTGTTTTCAAACTCCGTTCTCTTGGGGAAACAACAACAAAATTTGAGCTAGCAAGCTACACGCTGAAAATAGCAAGTTTTGAAGAAAATTTGGTGCAACAAGGCAAGCCTGTTTGGTTCTTTCGGGGAATGATTGTAAAGATTTACGAAGAATATGTATACTATGCAGTAACTATGAGGTTTAACCATGTATCCAGTTAATTTAGTTAGCTCACGTAACTGTACTGTGTCAACAAATAACTTTATTTAATATTGTATGTGGCGTTTTCTTTTGAGGGGTGCAAATGTTCCACCAAAACAAGTTCCTTCCCGACACTATTATGAAGAGCCACCGTTGCTGCGTCCGGAGCTTAGCATTGCCTAAGACGGTTGTGATTGGTTTAAAGAAATGCAAACAACCCAGAGGGTTTTTTCCCCTATACCAGAATGCATCTGTGGTGCCAGACCTTAATCCACAGAGCTGTGGAGATAGAGCTGGGAATGTGAGACTAGGTCTGAGTTTACTTATTTATAGTGTTCCAGATCATTCCAGGCCACTTCAACCCCTGATTATGAATTAACAATGTATCATTATAATATGAAAACAATGTGACAATTTTCATCGTAGTGATGAACTTACAGAAACTGCTGAATCGGCAGCTCCCCTCGGCTGTACGAGCTTTATAAAGAGTTTCAATTGATTTTCTGTCTGGCTGCAACTCTACTGTTTTATTCACTCACTGCTCTCAGTCCACTGTACACTACCTGCTCAGCACCAAACAGCAGACTTAAGATTATGTTATTTTCACTGCTGTAAATCCTCCGTAAAAACTTTCCATTTTCATCTTATTTTTTGATTTCACTCCAGTGATGGAAAATAATCTCGGACTCCAATGGATTAACAAACGGCTTTGAAGATTTCTCTCAAGTAAATATTTCATGCAAAAATATTCAGCCAAGATGAAGAAGTGGATAGTTTTTCTGTGGCTGAGCAACGGATGGATGCAAACTGCTGCTGCTGATACAACCCCCACACCCTCCTCTGCACCAGTGACACCCACTGAAGATGAGGGCACCCACCTGGTGGTAAAAGAGACAGCATGAACATTTATAGGGGGCAAGGAATGCAATCAGGAATGTGAATCAGTGTCTACATATCTGACTCTGAGCTTATTTACTGTATATCAACTCATTTGAAGGAGACATACCTAAACATATGTTTGCAAATTAGCACTACCAGGAGCAACATGAGTGGTGGGTGACAATTTGGCTCAAAAGCCATTTTGTAGGACCTTGAGTCTGGATTTTGAGTTTGGGTCCCAGTTAGTCCAGTTTACCTGATGGTGTTACTACACCTGAATTTTGCATCCTGGATCTGAAAGGGCTCCAGTCAAACAAACTCCTGAATTAAATCTTGACTTGTGCTTGAGGATGCCATTGCCTTCAGCTTATATACTGTACATATATACCCTCAGTTGCCAGTTTATTAGGTCCACCTAGCTCAAACTAATGCAATCTAATCCATCAGTCCTATAATACATTCTCCTTCAAGGAGGTTATAATGTTCAGTTTTTGTTAAAAACTGTTTTAGAAAGGTGTTGATTCAACTATCGGATCATCAGTATTTAGTCCGTCCCATTTATATCAAGGCATCGTTTGTCAAACACAATGGGTCCAGGTGAAGACAACAATGCAGAAAGCATGCATGCCAAGATAGCATGCTAACAAAGTGTACATTGATAGAAATCCTAAAATATGTTCAGGCCATAGAGCTCTACCTTTCATTTGGTTTGTATGGAGGGAAACTTTGGATCAGACCAAACTTGTTGGTTTTCTCTTGAGGCGATAAAGGTTATATCCACATAACCCTATTTCCCACAAATGCACTTAATTGCACTTAAATGTTCACCGGTTCCGGTGCCTTCCTTGCCTATACTGGAAATCACAGGGAGGAAGCCAGGCAATAATGCTGACCTGAAGCATGAGACAGGACCAATTAATCCAGTGTCAGAGACCTGTGGGTTGTACACATTAATTTGCTTTGAGTTGCCTAAACATAACCATAAAAAAGCACAATTTTTGGGTTTACTGTGAACAGTTTGTAGACACTTTCAATGTATGTTTCTTTAGGGTTGCCAGATGCCAATGTATGTAGATGACTACCTGCTCTTCTCTACTCATAGGATTGGTTGATGAAGTATGGCTACCTCCCACCCTCAGACCCTTCCACTGGTCAGCTGCAGGCCTGGACAGCTGTCACTAATGCTGTCAGGGCCATGCAGAGGTTTGCAGGCCTTAATGACACTGGAGTTGTAGGTAAGGAGAACAGACGGTGGTTGTGGAAACCTGTATGCTTTACTTTAAAGGGGACATGTCATAAAAGAGTACATTTTTCAGTGCTTGTATACATTAGTGTACCTGAAAAGTCGACCCGACCCACAAACTGAAATAAGATGACCCGGTCAGTTTCTTTGTGAAAACGTGATTCAATCAGCCAATCAAATTCAGCTCTCCTTCCTCTGTCACATGCAGGCTCATTAGATACACCGCCTCCCATCTGAGTAGCTCCGCCCATGGCTTAACAACTACCTTTGCTAAGGTGCAACATATTTTTCTCACAAGCCAATCAGAGCAGACTGGGCTTTTTGGGAGGGTGGTTAAAGAGACAGGCACTAAAATGGAGCGTTTCAGACAGAGGGTCGACACAGGTACATTCAGACTGATAGTATGTTAAAGCATTAAAGCAGGTTAACATGTTGTAGTAGAAATTTGAACCTGAAAATGAGCATGATATGTCTCCTTTAAGGTCCAACAGCTCATGTTCAGGCTACTCCTTCTTGAATCTGGTGTTGTATACGTGACTCTCTCCTCTGGTTCTTCTGTGCTTTGGTGTGTTCAGATGAGGAGACAATGGCGGTGATGAACAGTCCACGCTGCTCCCTACCTGACGAGCCATCCAAATCACCGGCCAACCAAGAAGGGAACGACATGAGGAGAAGGAGGAGAAGGGCTATCTCCATGTGGTCACGCAGGAACATTAACTGGAGGTTGGATCAGATTCATTTCTTGTAATCCATACCTGATAATGATCAAATTGGAACAAACATGAGTAGTTTCTGTTTTCAATTAGGATTGTGAACTTTGTTTTTTTACAGACGCACATTTATTTGTCTCTCTATTACACACATAAACACTCTGTTACATTCTTAGGTTGCATTCATATCCCTCCTCTTCTCATCTGTCCCGGGAAACCATTCGCTCCCTGGTCTTTTATGCTTTAAGAGTGTGGGCAGAGCCGACACCCCTGGAGTTCCATGAGGTTGGTACATTAGACTGATGCTGCATTAATGACATACGGGAAAGATGGCCAAGATGAGTTTCCTACAGGGCTGGTACAACACCATGTTAGGACAGAAGCTGGGCTCAACTATCCATGCCCAGCCTACTGCTGCAGTTTTCCCAAATCTGCCCTGAGAGGCCTAATCACCATCTAGCGTCCTTTCTATTGCCCTATGTCTTCAGGTGGGCAGCCCAGAGGCAGCTGACCTACAGGTAGACTTCCTCCATGGTTACCACGGTGATGGCTATCCCTTTGATGGGGCAGGCGGTGCAGTCGGCCATGCTTTCTTCCCATCAGACCGTGCACGGGCAGGAGGAGTTCATTTGGATGCAGAGGAGGAGTGGGCCTTCAGACAGCCAGGTGGAACAATGTTAAAAAAAAACTTCTGCACTTCTAATATTATTACATCATAATTGCACAGTGACATCCAGGCGTCATACATTCATGCTCCCCAGAAGGAAAACCTTCTTGAGTAAGACTACTCCAGCCTGTTCTGTAGTGGCACCCTGAGATAAAACTTTGAATGTGGTGCCTTTGCAGCACCATTGTCAGAAAAGCGACGCTGTCTCTTTGATGTTTGTTATGTGCAACAGCTCCATCTGGTGCTGTGCTGTAAACATTGCATCCTGTAGTAGCTGCTCGCAGGGCTCGAGGCCAAATCAGTCCTACCAAAAGTGAAGTATAAGGCTGGATATTAGAACGACACAGCCCTACGCCTTCTAATCAGCTCATCGTTCTGTTTATCTATCTTTACTTCATCTCCCCCTTCTTCCTTCCCAGCATCTGAGGGCACAGACCTATTCACAGTGCTGGTCCATGAGTTTGGCCATGCACTGGGCCTTGCTCACTCCTCATCTCGCCACTCAGTGATGAGGCCGTACTACCAGGGTCCTGCTGGAGATCCTCTCCACTACCGCTTGGGCCCTCAGGATCTGGAGCACATTACCCAGCTCTATGGTAAGGCTCCTTGGAGGACATTTACATCAGCAGGTGCATGAAGGATCCCACCCACCCGGCACACAAACTGCCCCCCCTCCCGCCCCACCCCTTAACGCCAGAACATCAAGGCTATAGTGCAGCTTCTTCCCAGAGGCTGTGAGGCTTATGAACTCATGGACTTCTGCACTTGTTGCTTACTGAGGCACTATTCTTTTAACTGCTGCTCGGTTTTTTAACTATGTGTTCTATTTATTTTAGCTAAGACACTTGTTATTTATTGTGTACGCTGCTGAGTCTGAGTAAACATAATACATTTCCGTTCCTTCATGTTTTTAACGTGACAATAAATGATCAGAATCTGAAATAGACCTTCTCTGTGTTTAAAAAATCAGAATGTCCACCATGAGAATTTAGGGTGCAAACATATTTTCTAGTCTGGTTGGCATGTGAGAATGCATATATCACATGGACCAAACCATAGCATGACAACATCAGAGAAAGGAGACAATGACTTCATTATTATGTCTTCAGATAGTAAAAAAGGGCCACACAGTGCATAAAACTGGATTTGGATGAACTGAGGACAGCTGTGAACCAGTTGCGTGGACTGACCTCTGTTGTGTTATTGAGGAAGTACAGACAGCCATGTATCGGAAAGAATCAAAGAAAAAGAAATTCTCTGTGTTGAAATGTGAGACTGCGTTGTTGTTAAAAAAAGAAAAAGGTCCTTGATTAACTTTGCATAATGCACGCATGCTTCGTCCAGCTGTCGGCAGCTCTTAAGCCAGTCAGCTGTGTTCTTGGGAATGCAAACCTCTGTTCATATTCATCGGTATGAGGATCAAGCAGCTGCTTTTTTACTTAAATTCATCATCCTTCTTGGGTTCAGGGCTGCTGTGGCAGGAGGTTCTGCCTCAGTTGCTCTTCTTTATGAAAGCTGACATGGTGACACCATGAAGTTGACTTGTGTGGTTCTCAGTAAAATGTCTCAACATTGGACCTTGAAGTTTGGAACAGATATCCATGGTGCATAGATGAATCCTAATGACCTTTCATCTACAGTAGCACCACCAGCAAGTCAAGCTTGTATCCAGTGAAACATCTCTATATCCACTAGATGGATTGGCATGCAATTTTGAACAAACGTTCATGGTTCTCAGATGTATCTTATTTATTGGTGGGCAAACAAGTTTTGATATTTGTTTTTGGAAAATATGGTGCCAGTTTCTCCGTGACATTAGCCTGGGTAAACCCTGACAAACTTCCGGCAAATTTGAGATTTGCTCTCAGTTGCAACTGAGAAGGGTCTGGTGTCAACCAGGCTACCGTGACATAGTACTCTGTTATAGTACACATTCAACAGCTAGTTTTGTCCACCCCACAAAACTTCTCTCCTATGCAGTACCAGTCATCATGTGTAAGTTCAGTTGTTGTACAAAAGTAATTTAATTTAATTCATAATTAAATTAATAAAGCAGCATCAGCAATTAATCAACTGTATAGTGACCAAGTTATTAGAACTCTTGAGATTGCTTTATACTGATTATACTGGAGATGATTTCATGAAATAATTATCGAAAAAAAAAAAGAAAGTGGCGTGTGGTCACTACCACAAACACTTGGTCTGTGTCTGTTCTGCCTGCATAATTATTGCTTTAGCATTACTGTGTCTAGCTGTTTATTGCCATAGGGTTTAAATTGATTTGATTTTTGGTTTAGGTAAGAGGAATCAGCTGCTGGCCACTGACGCTCCTCGCCTCGCCCCTGAGCCTGAGCGGCACCACATAGGCCGCCACCATGATCACAGATATGGGTATGACTTACAACATTAAATAGATTAAGAGACATTTCCAGCTTGGATTTGTTTCACCCGCAAAATGTGTTCACAGCTCTACAATAAGCACTAGATGTGTCATCTATTTTGTGATTTAGTCTTAGTCCTGAGATGAAAAGTCCATGTTAGTTGTAGTCATATTTAGTCAACCTTATCCTTTTAATTTTCTGTTGATTTAAACACTTGACATTTTAGTCATCAAAAGATTAGTTGACATAAATATGTTTTGTAGAATAGTTTTTCAGTGAACGTTCAATCAAACTGATTTTAGCTAAAGGAACTGAAATTAGCCACAAAATGACACAAACAATGATGCAAAATGGTTGTATGATGATGAATGTCTGGTCTTATGTTATGTATTTAACCAATGATGCAGATATGAAACATGTTCTGATTTGAACCAATATGATTTAACAAAAGAGGCCTACAGATGAATGGAACATACATGCTGTCTTTACAGTCGTCCTGTAGCGATGTATTAGACTGTTATATGCATAACTATATTCAATGTTGCACACAACACAAGCGAGTGTGACACAGCTGTCCAAAACAAATTTTCCATATAAAATGCTATGTGTTTTAATAACCAGTAGATGTATAGACCACATTTAGCTGCATGGAATCATTTAAAATCAACAGACCAATGTTGCAATTTTATTGTGCATGCTTTAGCATGGATATTATGTCTAACACTCCAAACAAACTTGTCTGAAGCAAGAGGTATATCAATACATGGATTTCGTCAACATCTCGTCTTTATCATGAAACAAATTTGAAACAAGGAATCATGATGATCACTGCATGAGATAGTATTATTTTTTAAGCATTGACTTAAGGTGTTAAAGTTTGTCTTTGATTGTATCCTATCGAATGATTTTCTTTTCTCGAATGATTTTAAGTCTCGCTGTGTGTTTTCTCCATTCAGCCCCTTCATAGATCGCTGTAACATCAGTTTTGATGCTGTGGCAAGAATCCGTGGGGAGACTTTCTTCTTCAAAGGTCTGAATATACACCACAAACTGACTCGTTAGGCATGTCAAATTAGAAAAAAAGACATTGATTGAAGTAGTTTGTGAAGGTGAAAGCTGTCTGGCTTCTCCTCCATTCTGTCATCTTTTACTTGTCGTCCCTCCAGGTCTGAGGATGTGGCGAGTCAATGGTGGGGGCTTGGTGTCGGGTCGCGGGGCTTCAGTCAGAAGGCTGTGGAGGGGTCTACCTGCTGACCTGCATCGGCTTCACGCTGTGCTTGAGAGACAGTCCGATCATGCCATCATCTTTATCAATGGTATACTCCAATGATGTTAATACACTGGCAATGTTACTTCCTGTTTTACATCATATCCCGAACAGGTTTCCCTTTCCTCAGAGACGTACTCAGTAAAAGCATGAATAAATGAATGAGCCAGTAACTGAGTCCATTCATAAGAGACTGAAAAAAGACAAGAAAGACAATAAATTACACTTCACTGACTCAACACAAAAGAAATGACAGCAAAACGGTGTCCACATTGACAGCTGTTTGCTACCCAGTGTTAAGATCAACTCAATATATTTTCCAATAATGCAATATCATTATGCTGTGTGAATCAGCCAACTGAGCATCTGACCACTCCAGGTTGTGTCCTGCTGCAGGTTCCCACTTCTGGCTGTTCAGGGATCTGTCCCTGCAGGAGGGCTACCCTCAGCCCCTGTCCGCCCTCAGGATGGGGGGCGGCCTAGCTGGAGCAGACGAGGATGAGGAGGAGGAGGAGGCAGCAGCAGGGAGGTGGGGCCTGGTCTGGGACACAGAGCAGGGCCCTGTGTGGGGGAAGATGGGAAACGCTGAGGAAGAGAAGCATGAAGACAAGTGGACTCAGCTGCTCAGAGAGGGGGTCAGTGGCATCACCACAGACAGCGATGGTGAGGACAACAGTCATGTTTGTGTGTCACGTTACATATGTCTATCCTTATAAGGACCAAATGAGACAACATTGTGTTAGTTTCACTTGTACAATGGTTTAGTTCATGGATTTAGAAGTTCAGTTAGGTCAGGGTGAGTTATGGTTCAGGACGGGGCCTTTGGTTAAATGGGCTAAACTCAAAATACTGAAGAAAAAGTGGGCTGGGATTGCCTGTACACGGCTCTCACAGACCGTTCCCCAACACTTTGTCATTGCCCTCGGCGTCTGATACCGACGCACAAGGAACTCAAGTGCACGCGCATAAAGATGAGAGGCACTCAGATCACAACAAACATAGAGGAAGGGTGACTTCATTCATTACTAAAGCAAGTATTGTTGTCTTTGTACTTGTGCTCTGCACAATGACAATAAAGTTGAATCTAATCTAATCTAATTGTATTGCTACTATATTATTGTTCTGAAGATTGATTACAGCCCCATCCTTTATTCTTGACCATAAACATTTCATTGTTCATAGTAATCCATAGTGAGTTTAGCAGGGCAGCTAAAATATGTCTGATATAGTTCAGTTTTAGCCGGTAAACCAGACGCTCATGTTTTATTTTCTCTGCGGGTTATTTAGTTATTGTTAATTTTATTCCAAAGGAATCTTTATCATACAGCTCCAAACCGTAACCCTGGAACCAGACAAATTTGCAGCTCATGTTTTATTTGCTCTGGCAGATCTGTCTGGTCCTCCTCCCCTTCCACAGAGTTCCGGTCGGGCCAATCACAACAGTTTATCTCATGTGGGGCGTGTTTGATATGATGACTGTCAACCTGCGGAGCCTTTGCACTTTACTTAAAATACGTGATGACATCATTTTTGGCTCGCACACTAAGGCAGGCATAACCATAACTTTTGCATCATTATGTGGAACTTTCTGTTGAGGTACTATTTTAAAATCCTGATGGTAACAGACATGTTGAAGCTCCACCATCAAAGCTCATCTCTGCACGCTGTAGTCTGTTACATTTGTCCGTCACTCTGCGCTACGTCACATCTCGTTGCTCTGATTGGTTGTACGTTTATCCAATCATGTCCAGAGGCATTTTGGTTTACGGCTGCTGATAACGCCTCTTGGAAATTAAAAATGAACTGAGAGGTTCCAGACTAACACGCATTTGGGATTTGGTCAGGTTAGTTCAGATTAAAAGGGAGAAAGAGGGTGGAAAAACAAGCAAGCACTTTGGATCTGTTGTCACTGTTACACAAAATAAAATGACATTTTGGCTGCAAAACATTCAAAAGTTCTGAAAACTTCTCTCCCTCTTCTCCAGGCTCTGTCTATCTCTTCAAAGGAGACTCATACTGGAAGTTCATGTTTCCAGGCTCCACACTGCAGGACGGATACCCACGATCCTCTACTGCAGACTGGCTGGACTGCCCCGACTCCTCCTCATCCTCTCCTGTGGTGGACGACCTCTCCTTGTCTCTGTCTCCGCCTGCAGGAAGACAGGAGCTCAGGGAGAGATGGAGGGAGACGAAAGAGAAGGAGGAAGAAGGAGGAAGGAGGAGGGACAGACATGGAAAGCAACATAAAGACATACAGGACAGAGGTTCACACATCTGGACACAATGCATGTGCCAAAATGGAGCTCTTGGTGGCAGGACGACATCTTCTATTGCTTCCTTGCTGCTGATTACATGGACACTGTTTGCTATCTAAAGCAGCACAGGACTATGGAAGTCAGCTGTCTTATCAGTTTTAATGAGGAGGCACAAACAATCACCATGTGGGTTAGGTTAGGGTTAGGGTTAATTAGGCAAAGAAGAGAAACTACAAACACTCACCATGAGAAGAGAAGATCGAGCCACTCTGCATGTTCAGTCAGAGCTGGAGTCTGGACAGGGTTAGCCTAGCTTAGCATAAAGGCTGGAAGCAGGGGGAAAGCGCTACCCTGGTCATTTGTAATTTTACTTCATCCATCCACCGGCACTTGGGCACCGCTGCCAGACACGGCTGGTGAGCAGGCATGAGTTTAATGCCATGACTGTAGAAGCTGGACACGTCTCTCTGACGACAGGACTCCCAGCTGTTTGCCAAGGCAAAGCTCCAACTTATTAACAACAACACTATAAAACCACCAATAGTTGTTTTTAAATGTCTCTTTGTGTATGGGTGAAGCAAACAAGGTGCAATGTGTTTTTATATTTTTAATAGAGCCAGTAGCTGTTCCCAGGTTAACCATGACCTGAGTCCAGCTCCTACTTAAGAGTAGATTAGGGTTCCACTTTTATAGCATTGTCACACTCACGATGGACAGTTAAAAAAAGAAAAGAAATCGTAGCCGGGTTGGCTCAGTTGGTAGAGCAGGCGCACATTTACATAGCGGTTTATGCCTCGACGCAGAGGTCAAGGGTTTGACTCTGACGATTTCCTGCATGTCTTCCCCCTTTCTCACCTAGATGTCCTGTCCATTAAAGGCAGAAAAGCCCACAAAAATAATCTTAAAAAAAACAAAAACTAATTGATGAAATGGAACCAGAGACTTCATCAACTTTTTTATACCACACACTCTTCTTTCTTGTTATTCCTGGCACAAACATTACCCACAATGCAACTCCAGCAGTTTGTTTGGAAATTTGATGTGTTTTGCTAGTAATAGGTAATGTAGCCTTGAGGAGTGGACTACAGAGGTCTGGTAAGCTCACTTAATTCTAATACTATAGATATATATAAATAGAATATACCCTGGATTGTATTTTTGACCTTAACAGCACAGCTTTGTGAAAGGGGAAAATCTAGGTAAGCACTGAACTTAATTTCTGCTATGCTGCACATTTTGCTTTTGGGACTTTTTGATCTCTAGAGATGTTCCTGTCCACCTCATCAGATATAATTTGGTGTGAGAGACCAGGGTTCGAATCCCACTGCAATACATCAACCAATGAGTCCCTGAGCAAGACACTTAACCACTAGTTGATCCAGAGGTGTGTGACCTCTGAGATATATATATATATATATATATATATATATATATATATATATATATATATATATATATATATATATATATATATATATATATATACAGCAATTGTAAGTCGCTTTGGATAAAAGTGTCAGCTAAATGACATGTAATATATATATATATATATATACACACACTACTGGTCAAAAGTTTTTAGAACACCCCAATTTCTTTAGTTTTTTTATTGAAATTTTAGCAGTTCAAGTCCAATGAATAGCTTGAACATAGCAAGCATGGAGGAGGAAGCCTGATGGTCTGGGGCTGTTTTGCTGGATCCAGGGTCGGTGATTTGTACAGAGTGAAAGGCACCCTGAACCAAAACGGCTACCACAGCATTTTGCAGAGCCATGCAGTACCCTCTGTATACACCTAGTTGGTCAGGGGTTCATCCTACAGCAAGATAATGACCCAAAACATAAGTCCAAGCTATGCCAGGACTACCTTAGCAAAAAAGAACAAGATGGTACACTTTAAAACCTGGAGTGGCCAGCACAGTCACCAGACTTAAACCCCATTGAGCTGGTTTGGGATGAACTGGACAGAAAAGTGAAAGCAAACCAACTACAAGTGCCACACATTTATGGGAACTTCTGCAACAGAGTGGGGAAGAACTTTCTGAAGAATACTTGATTTCCATTGTAGAAAGAATGCCAGCTGTTATATCTGCCAAAGGGGGCTACTTTGATGAGTCTAAAATTTAGAATACATTTTGGTTTATAAATTGATTCCATGATTTCTTTTTTAACTTAAATTGTCATTTGTTCTATTCTTTCATTTCAGATTACAATAAGACATTGAACTGCATGAATTTCAATAAAAACCTGGAAAAATTGGGGTGTTCTAAAACTTTTGACCGGTAGTGTATATAGTTTGGTTGTTTTATAAAAATGTTCTTTTTTTTTTTTGCAAATGTCTTTCCATAAAATGTCAATCCATAATAAAGTAGTAATATCAGCTCCAGAACCATTATGGTCAGTGCACAGGGCTGAGTGCCATGTTCCTTGAACTAGACAGATGACCAAAAGTTCAATGTATGTTCTGTTTTCTATGTTCCCTTTCCCTTCACCCAGTGATCACTTTAGACAACTCAATAATTTCAGTTCAATCAAACAAAACATAACATAGGAAAAGAAAATAATTGATTATTGGTTGCACAAAATGTAACCAGCCGATCTGCTGAGCGTAATGGCTTGACACAACATAATTCCAGTTAGAGAATGCAGTATAGTACTAAGCAGTCCTTCCAGAAAAACGCGGAGTTTTTTTGTGATTGTTGCGGGCAAAAATCCTTGATTATGCGGCACGTTTTCTTAAAAAATGCGATGGAATATGCGGGATATTTATGCAATTTTATGCGATGAAATTGCGGGAACTTGCAAAAATTGCGGGAACTTGCAAAAACTGCGGTTTGATGAAAAGGAGAAAAAAAGGGAATCCCCAACATTTCAAAAAATAGTTTACAGATATTCAGTCATCGCAATACGTAAACAAATAAGATACAAAAATATATACAAATAATATAAGATGAAAGTAAAAATAAAAGTAGTTTAAACAGAGGGAAATAAAAGATACAAAAGAGACAGACTTTCAAAAATCGTTAATAATATAGACAGCAGGAGCACTTAAAGAAAGAAATTTGAGTAGACATCAGATATTAACATAGCTTTCTTATTGGATACAAACTTAAGAGACTCAAAGCACATGTCAAATTCAACACCCTGCTTTTCGATGAAGTTCACGTCGTGTAATTACATCACTTCATAACGTTCCCATGGCAACGGGAAAATGGCTGCTCTTGTGTGAAGTAAACGCAACATTTTTCAACTTTCTGCTAAGATACATGTGACTTTTTTGCAACAAAAATGCGGGGATTATGAAATCATGCAAGCCCCGCATATTTTGCGCGGAAATCGGCAATTTATGCGGCGAAAGTGCGGCGTATTTGAAAAGACTGTGGCCCCCGCATAAATATGAGGACTTTGGCTGATTATGTATTGAATTATGCGATCGCATAATCGAGTTTTTCTGGAGGGACTGACTTAAGCAACATTTGCGGTTAACTAAGAAGGTAAACGAATGCTCCCTAATTCTAAACCACAATCCACAGTGCTGCAGAGGAGGGTCTGGCTAGTCCACACAGCATTCCTGGATGGGAAATAAACGTGCTCTGGTTTATTGGCATGTCTTCTTTTTTTTAAGATAATTTTTTGGGCATTTTAGGCTTAATTGACAGCACAGCTGAAGACATGAAATGGGACAGAGAGGGGGAACGACACGCAGCAAAGGGCCACAGGTCAGAGTTGAACCCGGGTCCGCTGCGTCGAGGAGTAAACCTCCATATATGGGCGCCCGCTCTACCAACTGAGCTATCTGGGCACCCGGCATGTCTTTAAACCAATCACAATCGTCTTGGGCGGTGCTTAGCGCCGGACGGAGCCACGGTGGCTCTGCAAAATAGTCTCGGGAAGGAACTTGGTGGAATGTGTACGTTCAAAAGTTGTTTAGTCGTGCAACAGAAAACTCTGATTGGACAGATAGTCTAGCTAGCTGTCTGGATTTACCCTGCAGAGATCTGAGGAGCAGTTAACCATAGTCCTCAGAAATCCACCAGAGTTTAGAACGCCAACACAAAGGTGGCTGGGTTAGTTCAGTTGGTAGAGCCGACGTACATATATAGAGGTTTGCTCCTCAACACAGCGGCCGGAGGTTCGACTCTGACCTGCGGTCCTTTGCTGCATATCATTCCCTCTCTCTCTCCCCTTTCATGTCTTCATCTGTCCTGTGAAAATAAAGGCCTAAAAATTACAACACAAAGAAAGAGGAAGGTGATGGACATCGGCTGAAAAGAGTGATTAAGAGTGTCATTGGAGCAATCCCGGAAGTGAAACGTCATGGATATAGACTATAACCATGACAACAAAGGTCCTCTAATAATTTGAACTTAAACTATCCTCTTTCTCTGATTCCCACCAGGGCATGTTTGTGCCCTAACCTAACCAAACCTTAACCACAGCATTGTCATGTCATGAAACATCATTCTGGAGGGCAGTTTTTATCGTTGGACTTACTCTCTATTTATACGACTCTCAATAACAAAGACAGAGATAAGAAAACTGTTAACACATACTATGGTCACATAAACGGATGATAACACTTTGATTTATACATTTTTGCTAATCTTTCTGAGAGTATCACTAAATACAATTTTAGCATACGTCAGCTATAATATGTCAGAGATTTTCCTCGGAGCAGGTCAACTCAAGAATAAAGAAAATACAGTTCCAATGAGACAGAAGACGTGGGTTTGCAAAGTTGAGGGTATAATTTCTTATTTCCAAAGAAAGGGCAGATTGAGATTTCCATAGTAGGTCATGTCAGTGATCTGTGCACAGTTTAATCAACAGAGAACAGAAACAGAAAAAAAGAAAAATCACTCTGGTATTACTAATACGAAAACATTTTGTGGCTAGTTTCACATTCTAAGGGCAAGACAAACCTGTTTCTATGGTCCCCTGTCTGACAGGCCAACCGTTGTGGCTATCAGTGTCTTTGAACATCATGACCATCAGTGTGATGTGACTGTTTTGTGGGGTTTTCCTTCCTTCTTCTCATGTACCTGCCAACGATGTTCAGTATTTGTTCTTTGTTAAAACATGTTGTTTAGTAAAAAATGGATTAAGAGCTTGTGATGACCTGTACAGTAACACAGAACTGTCTGAGAAGCTGTCAACTGTTTCGGAAAGGGCAAAGGTATCCAAAGATACCTGAAAGGTGATTGGATGAACCATGTGTCTATCACGTCCGCCATTGTTGTTTTAACCAAACCTCGACCGTCACACACACCTAAACCACGCCTGGAGCTGCTAGTAGCTCCTCAGCGGAAGATGGTAGTTCAGACACAAACACATTACTTGAAGCCTGACAAGATGGATTTTCGTGCGATATGTGATCCTGTGATACTCAGGTGATCTCGTGATATCGTGAGAATCCAGCTGCCGTGCAAGGTAAAACAAATGAACACTCACTTTTAAAGTGTCCAAATCTAGCCAGTCTCACTGTTCGTGTGGCATTCACATTTGGTGCAGATTGCCACTGTTGAGATGCCCTTGAACAAGGCACATAGCCAACTGAGTTGCTGTCCTGATCTCATCAGGTATTCCAAAGTCCGGGAGCCTTGGCAGCAAAACCAGCGTCACCTTTGTGTTTGAGTCTAGACCTTGGAACAGGAAGGGAGTGAGGGGCCCCGATAACTTAGGGCCCTCAGGGCCCAAAAGCATTAGAAAGATATTATGATCACTTCACTAAGCAAGGAAAGCCAGGATCGGTAAAGTATGGTCTTCTTTCTTAGTTAAAATCCTGGCAGCTGAGTTTTGAATCAGCTTCAAACTGAATAGAGAGTAGAGTGTGAGTCCAGTCGACAGCTGATGAAGGTGGGAATAACAGTTTCCAGCTTTACAGAAAGGAGAAACAATCTAATCTTTAAAATGGAAGATGTAGAAAACAGCTGCGTTTAACCTCTGAGGCTGCCATCAAAGATTACACCAATATGTTTGCTCTGTTTAGGCCTATGATTAGTCTGTCTGTCTATCTGTCTGTCTGTCTCTCTGTCTGTGTGTCACTATCACGTTGGAGGAAATTCTAAGACAGAAAAAGTGATATTATGTTGACATACAGTATAAGGTGACCTAAAGGAAAGATCAGTTCCTGTGTTCTGATCTGCCTTCATTTTTTTTTTTTTAAACCTTAGCTAAAAATGAGAGCTTTGAGATTTCCCTCAAATTACAGTTTATCTCAGTCGCTTTGGTACATTTCTTGAATCGTTCATAACATTTGCAAACCAGTAAGTCAATTCCTCAAAACAATTATTACAAACAGCATCACACAATGGATGACCTGCAAAAGCCTGTAACTTGCTCAAAATCTCCAGTCCATTCCTCAAAAGTAAATCTTTATGTCGATGAACATGTCAGTGCCATTAAAATGTTGAGTCCCTGTGTCTGTATTCACAAAGAAGATGCTAAGTTTGGTCAAAAAGCATAGTCGTGTTGTCAATATAAAATTGTACTCTTTAGGTATTTTCTGATGTACACTATGGCTACATGTTTGATGACAATGATTGAAAATGCACCAGAATGGTTTTTCAACATATTACAGTGACACTGGAATGTACTGTATGGAAAACTTGCTTGACCGATCACGACAATGAGTTCAACCATTTTGCATTTAAAGACATATTCAATGAATGTATGACTAGATGTTTTTTGGGGGTGAGACAATATATTATATTATGAACAACATGACATGATCATGTTAAAAACAGAAGACAAGTGTACATGCATGTACAAAAGCAATTGCAATTTGACCAAAACAAGGATAAATTGCTTTTTTTATCTTGTGCACAAGTGACTAGATCACATGAAGGTTGAACAAGCAGTTTTGAGAGTGTCAATTGTGATCTGCGAAATGTATTGTGATGTGAGAAAAACTGTAATAGGACCAGTGGGATCAAGTGTGGGGTCTTTAATATTGGTTGAACAAGAGCAGTTATTAGAATTCACTAATAACCACATCATCACATACCCTTCACCATACCTAGAGATTGGCATGGGGTACTTTCCATAAATTCATCTATCAATGCAAATCAAACCAGCTATTAGGCTAACTGAAATAAAGCCATGCCAATCTGTAGGTATGGTGAGGACATGTGATGATGTGGGGCTATTTCAATTCCAAAGGCCAAGGGAACTTTATCAGGATACATAGTATCCTGGATCCATGAAATAACTGGCCTTTAAAAATAAAACTCTGGCTGCCTCTATAGGAATTTAACATAGGGGTGTCTATACTTATGCCCCCTGTATTTTAAGGAAGACCATTTATTTATTTACGATACATTATTCATTTACGAAGAAAATAGGTGTCCTTAAAGGTTGGATTTTTCCTAATTTTTTTAATTAAGGCATTAAGATCAATTTCTAAAAGATGATTTTTTTATGCCTCTTTTTAGTCAACTTTAGCATGGGTTTTTATACTCATGAGCAGCACTGTATGATGTCCTCTTCATTGTCTTGGTTAACATTATCCTCACCTAGCGCCACTTCATAGCTAGCTGCTGCTGCTGTAACGTAACGTAATTTCATCGTGAAAGTAGGGGGTGTATGGAAAAACCTAGCCTATGTGATATTTTTGACTAAAGTGTTTTGGGCCAGCCCAGTGTCAATTGAAAAAACAATGGGCCGCCGATCTAGGCCTACCACTTTTATGGGCCGGTTCATGGGCCGGACAAAAAAAAGTGTCCGGTATGCCAGATGGCCAATCCGCCCTTGTTTCTTATCACATTCACTTCTCTAATCCAAGTCCTGACCTGGGCTACTTTTTATTTCTGTAGGTCACATCTGGTGTGTGCTATGAGCATCCATTGGAATCCGTCTTGGGAGTTCCTATGGGATCCTGTGGGTCTATAGGTAGCCCAGTCTGGAGTTGAAACAGCTGATAAATAACTTTTTTAATTGTAAAAACTTAAATGTATTCAAACAATATTCCTGACATTAGAAGAAGCTGCACATATTTTTGGTTAATAATTTATCTCAACGCTGTGACGTCCCACAATGGAACTCCCCCAGCTGGATTACTTCTTCATTGAAAAGGGGAATCCTCAGATTCCACATCATATACGCGATTTACTGCAATCGCAGCAGAGAGGCAGCTGTGGTTGCCCTGTTACGCTCATAGAAAGACCGATAGATAAGCTGCATTCCTTCACACTCATCTCAACTTCAGTACTTTCAAATAACATCAAGGAAAACTGTGAGTCAATCTAAACATGGAACATACTGTGCCTCTGTGTTTAAAATACTTTTACAACACCTCCTGCAATTTCTGTTTATTTATTAATGCATATAAAACTGCTAAGACACAAAAAGGAAACGAAAAACATCTAAATAAGCTCAACCACACAGAAAGAGCCTTCTCATAAAGAGAAGAATTGAGTGAAAAGAACAGAGATAAGACAAGCCAGTTGCTTCTCTCAATATGATGGCTATCTCAGCCATCATATTGTTGCTCGCCACATGAACATTTAAATTAGTCAGTCTTTCAGAGTTGAGAAATAAAGACCTTTTTCAATTTTCCGAGTTACAGGCTTAAAGGTTTCCAACACTTCTCAACTCATGGACAAAGTCACAAGAGAAAAGACAATGGGCCATTTTTATCATGTAACCAAGTAGGCACTTCACTTTTACAAGTATACAAAACCCTTCCCAGAAGCATTAAGGAATTGAAATCAAACAGTTTAACAATTTCATTTAATTTCAAAGTTAATCTACATGTAAAAAAGGCAACATTTTAAAGGAGCAATGTCCTGATTCCACATTATATGGTTTACTATACATTACAAAGCTTGTGCTCAGAAAGCTAAGCCTAAAAATGAAATGTACTTCACATTTAGATGTTCTGCAAGGTGACATTTAAACTGCTACTTTAAAACCTGCTGCCAATTTCAAATTTGGAAACGTAACTTAACGAAAACAACATTTTTTTTCCAGCTGTGAGCAGCTTCCAAGTATGTATGACACTAACAGTTGAATTCCGACTACATGTAGACCTTCTGTATTGGTGCTAAAATATTCAAAACTGTTTAACACTCTTTGTGGCCTTCTTTGGGGACTTGCTCAGGTGTCATCATGTGATAACAAGCAGGGCTGGACTGGGGTAAAAAATCAGCCCTGGACTTCTGATAACTCGAAAAGCCCACCACAATCAGTTGGACCAACCGTCCTTGCACTCCCCTTCAACACATGCACATACCAGCAGGATTCAATATTAAAACCATTTATCAGCCAAATGCTGGTAAAATATGCAAGTGGCTGGTAGATTTGCTTGCCTCACCAGCCATTTGGTGGCCTAAAAGTTAATTTTGAACCCTGCATACCAGCCCCTAATACTCTCACTTAGCTGAGTGGTAGGCTAAGTAAGAGAGTATGATAGTGTACTCACTAGTTCAAAAAGGCATCCTGGCTCCTGATAGCAAGATGGCTAAAGGCTGAGGGTAGAGCCTGGGTGTCATCAAGATGTCATGTATAGTAAACAAGTGACAAGTCTGTAAGTTAAACTAAAGCTGCATTTTGTTCACAGTTTGTAACTTGTGTTAAAGTGGAATGTGGTGATGGGACGTTTGACACAGAGGCGCCGAAGCTCCCGGAAAGCACACTGGTTCGAAACAGTGTTGGAGCTTGGATCAAATTGAAATAAGCACGTGACGATGACGTCCGAAGCTTTGAACGTCACTGAAACTCTGGAAGGGTTTGCTGGATTCAAATTTTTGCGGCTGCACCGATACCCTGGGGTATAAGACCTGGCTATGTTTTATGGACTGCTGTATTATTAGGCCTATTTATTATTATTATTATTGTTATTATTATTATTATTGTTATTAATATTATTATTATTATTAACGTCATTGCCATTCAGACAACATCTGCTTAACAAAGTAGCCTAGATGCATTAACTACCTAGTAATTCAGATCAAATTGGCTAATCTAACAGGCCAGTCCAGGTTTTTATTTCAAAACAGTCACACTCATTGCATTATTTTAAGGTTCGGTGTTTACTGCGCCCACAAGAACTGGCATACAACAGTAATACCTCTTCAATGTTGAGGCACCGCCGTGCAAAACACGATGTGCGATACACCTGCTCCATGTTACGGTAGTCAGTCATCAGATTGGCTGTCCATAGCGTTGCCTTTCCTCCAACGTAGGCTATGTTGCGAGACGAAATTAAATTAAAATGGCACGCGTAGTAGGCTAAGCATTCACAAGCTTCTCGCTTCATTGTTGCTACTGCAGTTTATTGAATCCATATTTAGCCAAATTAAACATACTTACATTCAAATCCTGATCACAGTAGTTTATATTATTGTATTATAATGTTATATTCAAACATTCAAACATAGGCTTTATATTTTTAATTCAGTCATGTCATGTTCATGTCATTTAATTCATGTTCAGTCATGTCATGCCATATGCATGTGTCCATTCTGTCTCTCCTATGTTCATGTTGTAAGCTGCGTTTGGCTGTGTCGAGTTCATAGCCGTTGTCATTTCTGCTGACCACCAGATATATCCAATGTTGTCTTCGATGCTTAGGAAGAAGCTTCAGAGGCTTCACAAGGCTAGTGGACTGTGGATAAATCAGAAAGTTATGGTACTATGTTTGCAAGTGCCTTAGCTTTTTAGCTAGCTACCGGCACTTTGTGGAGTTATTTCCCTCGCTGGTGGGGGTGGGACTTAAATATGCTCTCTCTATGGTAGGATGAAAGTGGGCCATAGTGGGATGTGATTGGCCAGTGTTCACATGAAAGACACGCAAGTGGGCCAATCATGTGATCTCTCTTCTCTTTATGGGCCGATCAAAAAAACATAAAAATTTTCGACCGGAGTGCAGCCCTTTCAGACCAAACTAATAGACCGGCCCACCGGGAAATCTCCTGGTACTCCCGATTGCCAATCCATGCCTGATAACAAGGGGTGTTATTGGTACGAGAGAGCGTAAAGCATGGTCAGTGGGGTGGTGGTGATGGCGCCGTGGATATGACACATGCCTTTGGTGTGGGAGACCTGGGTTTGATTCCTGCTGTGATACCTCAACCAATGTGTCCCTGAACAAGACACTTAACCCCTAGTTTCTCCAGAGGCGTGTGACCTCTGACATATGTAGCAATTGTAAATCGCGTTGGATAAAAGTGTCAGCTGAATGACATTAAATGTAATGGGTGATTTTAGGGGGGCTCAAGCCCCTCTAAATGTAATCCCAGCCCCCCTAAAAATTATAATATTAAATATATTTTTGAGAGTTTGCAAACTTGTCTGTTAGTGACAAAGGACAAAAAATTACAGGTTCAAAGGGCTTGATTCCCTTTTAATATCCTGTGCCGCTGACGCCAACCTGACTGGTAACCCAGTCAAGAAAAGGGTTAACAGAAACTTAGTTTTGGCCAATCGGAAGTGGTTGTGCCAGACTCCCTCTTTTGGCTGAGTCTCTATCTAATCTGTCAGAGGGAAAGCAAGAGTACAGTTGTGAAGTTTAATGTTGGTAGTCCCCAGAGAAGAAGTTGGTAATTTCATGGCGCAGATTAGAACCCAAATTGAAATGTAAGCAACTAAAATTGCTTAATGTTAGAACATTGTGTCAAATTGGTCGCTATTACTGTGACTTATAGTCAGTGTCAGGTTTAGTTCCATCGTAGTGTCAAAAAACATTAGCTGGCGTTGTTGTTCAGTAGCTAGCTCAGAGATTATTCGCTAATGAAATTACTGATTTAGCAGAGGGGGGGTTAACACTTTTGCAAGGCACTGTATCCATGTCACATTGTCATTAGGGGCTGAGCCCTCCGTAAAGATCTGATCCTAGAATTGCCCCTGGCGTAAAGGCTTGAAACCAACAACGTGTAGAACGGCCACATTAAGGGTGAGGTGAAAAGAGCTTTTAAAAAGTGCATCACAAATTTCAGACATGAAGCAGAGTCAATTATTTACTTGCATATTGTATCTGGCATCAAATACCATCAGCATGTGATATTTTCTCCAGCTGATAAAATAAATCATCACTCTGATGTGGTAAATCTCAAAATAACACCAATTTTACTGGACGTGAAATCACCTTTATTTATGCAGGCTATTTACTGGTGGGGGTGTAGGCCATCTCTGCAGTATTCAACATCATGGCTTCATATCTTGGAGCACTGTAGAGTCTAATGCAATATGTTTGGTGTGTATGTTCAGAGTATTTGGATTTGTGTGTGTGTGTGTGTGTGTGTGTTTAGGCTGTCACACAAATATCTCCTAAGGGAGACAATAAAGGCTTAACTTATCCTATCTTATCTTATTTCAGTTGGGGATTATTTAATGTGCAGTTAATGAACTGTCAGACTACCTGTGGTCTGAAGTGCATTTTTAGTTGGATGAATAATTCAGGCTGAGATCATCATCACTGAAAACTGTCTAGGCAGAATAGTGTAAATCTCTCGTACTGGATTGTTCCGATCTGTTGGTGAGCTGATTGAGTTCTTATCAAATAGCCGCCATGAAAATACGATTTAGAGGTTCATCATCATTTTATTTTTACTAAACACAGATGAAATGAGACACATTACTGACTGTGAGCAGGTTTCAGTTACTTCTATAACTTCATAAACTGAGAACAGGACACATTTCAATTGCATTAGATCTCTTCAATAATTCTGTGAGTTAATGTGACTGTTGGCTATTAATACCTGCAGACCTGCCACAAACAGACTGAGAGCTCTGTGGGGTAAAGTCAAGGACCCTCAGAAGAGCAGCTGAGGCAGAGAGAACAATGCCGGCTGCTAAAACCGTCTGTGGCAGAGCACCTCCAGCCACACAGGCTGTAGAAAGAAAAGAGACATGTCCTCCTCTTAAACAGGTCTCAGCCTGTTGGTTACACCTTCCCAGATCTGCCCTGCTTCACATCAGAGTCTGCAGACTGGATCAGTCGCTTGTTCAAGAGTGCCTTAGTACTAATTGGTGAGTAGATAGTACTCACCCATAGTACCCACCCATATTTTCCAAGTGGTCCACAGATAAACTGAATAGATATACCAGATGGGTTTGGCTCTATTTATGGCTCCAGACAGCAGAGGAAGTGAAACCCCTTCTTGGACTGACGGCAGGCAAACAGAAGTGTGTCTCCGACAGCTCGGCTGCGATGCTCATTTCAAACCAGATGAGCAAATTCAGATGGGAGCATCTCTGCTGGCCACGGGCCTCAGGACTCTGATTTACAGAAATCTCCTGACATTAACAAGAAGCTCACTTTTATTCACAAAATCTCGGATGACTGCGATCCTCAAAAGGGAAACGTATATTCCTTTTGTTTTTCATCCGACTTCCCAATCATCACGGTAAAGGCTTATGAAGGATTTACAACAGGATTGTCCAAGTTTGTGAATCTTTTGGCTCCGTCGACCAGAAAAATTGAGAGGAGACTCTGCCTTGGAACTGCTCAAGCAGGGAATCAACTTTTATATTCTTGCTAATAGATGGCTTCATTTTATTGACATAGACATACAAAACGATTGTTTCGGCTTATCCAAGCCACCTGAGGAGAACGAGCCCATTTCAGGATCAGACATTCAATCCCTTTGAGACGCCCAAGAAGGCGTTGATCATGGGTCTTTGCACAAGCAAGTCCACCGTCACCCTGGATCCCAGCGCTCAGTCCCTGAGTGCAGAGCAAGCCAGCCGTGCAGCGGGGGAGGGGGTCAGTCCTGAAGGGACCCCCAGCCTGAGTGATGGCATCCTGATGGTTCAGCCCATCAAGAGCAAAGCTGAGGGCGGAGGAGGAGGTGGGGCAAAGAGTGGCGGGGCAGCCAACCCAGCAGCAAAGGGCTACCTGGAGCTGGGGGGAGAGGGGGAGGCATCACAGGAGGCTGAGGAGGAGGAGGAGGATGAGGAGGAGGATGAGGGCGAGGAGGTGGAGGAGCTGATCAACTTCTCAGACAGCGACAGTCTGACCAGTGAGTTCCTGGACTAGAGAGGAGAAACAGGAAGGGAAACAATCAGAGAGGACAGAGACGTGTTGATGTTGATCTTGCAATTGTTGAATGCTTATAAATAAATTTAATTTGCTGCTTATTTTGTGTTTTTTATATTATAATTTAGTATATACTCTCTGCTGAGTAAATCACTTTTATAATAAAATGTCTCATCCTTGTTACAGTATTCATTTTGTAGCAGAAGTAGTAGAGTTATGATCCATGTTGGCCAATCTAGTTGAAACATTTTATTAATGACTAATCATTTACAATATTTCGCCAAATTACTCACATCAATAGTTATACATTACTTTCTAGTGTTATCAGAGGTGGCTTTCAACAACTCCAAAGCCCCCATGTGGATGTACTACTATAAGGTTTTGTAGGAAACATAAATTATGTTCACTGTATTTGCTGCACAGTCCAGACAAGTTTTTTGCTGTCCTGTGAAGAAGTCCGAAGCTCTTTTGCATTTGTTGTTGCAAATTAGTAGCACAAAAAGATATAATACCCGAACAAGTTCATGTCCCATCTTCTGTATTTAATATGTGTAGAAGTAAAAACTAAGATGTGGTTTAAGAAGCAGCAAGCCAACCATTTAGAGTAATTTACTGAACAAAGCTTTCAAAGCCCTGGTGACTACCTAACTCAGTTGTTTCCTGAATGTAGGCCAACCAGTGGCTAGCTGTCCATCTTAGAAGACACAGGATGTCAACAAGGCATTTTCCATTTTCTACTTTGGAACTTTTCTTACCATTTTCAGGTCTGTCCCCTGAAAGCACAAAGACTAAATTGTATCCACTGTTCCAGGTGTCACAGTAAACAAGACAACCCCTAAAGTGTCTGAGAAACAAGTATTAATTAGTAAAACATGCCTGGTAAATTTTAACGATTTTAACTTTTTTGTAAATATATAGTATAACATATTATGTACTAAACACATTTTTGCTCATAAGTAACCTTTGATCTAACATTCCCCATCAGTAATGATTTTAGTGCCACAGATATAACCATACCTGAAAATGTCAAATCTCACTGTAAGTTGGGAGGATAACAACATAACATTTTGTTCCATTGTTTTGCAGACGATGTACAAATCTATTTGCCTCTAAAAAAACAATAAGGGACACAATCCAGTCTGTTGTTAAAACCAATTTCTTCCAGCTGAGACTTTTGGCTAAGGTTAAGCCCTACCTGCTACGCAAAGACTTCGAAAGAGTCATACATGCATTTATTACGTCTCGATTAGACCACTGTAACTCTTTATATGTTGGATTGGATCAGTCATCCCTTTGTCGGTTACAGTTAGTCCAGAACGCAGCAGCTCGACCTGTAACCGGGACCAAAAAACGTGACCACATTACACCTGTTTTGGCCACGCTCCACTGACTTCCTGTCTGTTTCAGGATTGATTTTAAAATTATATTGCTTGTTTTTAAGATTTTAAATGGGTTGTCGCCTTCTTATTTATCTGAGCTTTTACATGTCCACACACCTGTCAAAGCACTGAGGTGTTCGAATCAGATGCTCCTCAATGTGCCCAGATCCAAGTTAAAAAAAAAACAAGGTGACCGAGCCTTTGCAGTGGCTGCTCCAAACCTCTGGACACATTCAAGTCCTTTCTTAAGACCCACTACTATTCGTTGGCTTTCAATTCAAGTTGAGCTTTGATACTTTAACCTTTTTCAATTGTTGATTATTTTGTATTGTGTGTTATGTATTATTTGTGTATACTATCTTTTGGGGCTTTTTGCGCTTGTTAAGCACCTTGGTCAACTATGGTTGTTTTTAAATGTGATATATAAATAAAACTGAACTAAACTGAACACAGCCATCAGAGAGAGGGGAGAGCTGAGCCACAGGCCATTACATTTTGTAAAACCACCAATGTGGTTTGCCTCAGATAGCCCCACTCTGGACGAGATGAAACTGATCGTATCGTCTGACTCTGGCCAAAAAGTCAAACTGGTGTGTGTCCCCAAATGTCAGAGCAGAGAAGACATTTCACATTTTGCCTTATTACTCACTTACTTTCCCTTGTATTAATTTAGTTATAACACTTTCATCTTTGGTGCAAGTAGAGGTTAACCTCAGTGAGCTGATACATAATTTATGTTCCTCACTGATAGGCCTCCCTGAAAAGTGATCCAATTCTTCATCATGATGAATCATTTTGACCCCCGTCAGCACTGTCAGGCCAAACATTACCCTGACCGACACTTTGGTCCACAATGAGATATCTTAAAAAATGATCTTCCATATAATTGGCTTGTGAATTGTCATACAATCGAGAAACCCTGAGGTTTTTAGTGACCATGTGACCTTTCTTCTATCACCAACATCAGGCCGAAGTTTCCATATCAAACCATAGCCTATCATATGATCTGATCTGATTCGGACGAAACATTTGTTAAGCACATTCATGAGAAGCCTTTCTGGTTTTCTTTACCTACACCATCCTCAGGACAAACATCATTCCACCCTCCTCTAACACAAAGAGACATATATATATATATACTTAATTTAATTTTTATAAATAATTAGCCAAATCGTATATATATATACGATTTGGCTAATTAAACAGCACCATATAATTGCCAATTTACTCCAAAATGTATCCGTCCCTGAGGAACAACATTGTCACGTTTCGTGGCATTCGGAATAATCGTTGCCAAGATAGCAACTTCCTATTTTGACGGCAACCTACAGGAAGTTGGTCCTCTATAACTTGCACATTTTTATAACAAGCAAAATTCTTTTGACAACTTCTTCTGTCAGGATGGTCCACAGATAGTACCTTCAAAGTTATGTGAAGATCGGAATCACCGCCTAGGAGGAGTTCGAAAGAATGTAAACAAAAATGCACAAAATTCAAAATGTCCGACTTCCGGTTGGGCGGAGCTAAATAAAGTGAATGGGAAACATGTCCGAAATGATGAGAGCAATGTGTAAATCTGGTGAATATCCAGCCACTATGTCCAAATTAAGGCCTGTGCTATGGAGCTTGCTTACAGATTGTGGACCAAATCGCTGTACAGTCTTGCATTTAGCTCCCAGGTTTTAATGTGGGTGTCAATTTTTTGTTGAGTTTTCGTATATATATAGTCTGTCAAAAATGCACCCAAGGGCTAAAACCAATTAGGAGGCGCTGTAGAGCCACCATATATTAACTTCTTATTTTTTTCCAGATCATGGCGTACCTTAGTGGGCACTATGGCGCCCCATGGCGACGCCTGAGCTTACTACAGAACTTTGCAATTTTCACCAGGTCTGACGTGTGTAAATTCTTGTGAGTTTTCGTGCATTCTAACCCCCTCAAAAATGCAACCAAGTCAGAGTCGGAAAACTAATAATCCCTATAAACGGGGCCTTGCCCCATGTATTTCGACTGTTAGTGTATGCCTTAGGGATATGTCCTGGGACCACTACTATTCAATACATATATCAACATTCTGGATCAAAATGTTTCCAATGCAAATTTCCACTTTGCTCCCCTTACTTTGAATAACCTTTAAAAGGACGTAAGACTAAGTGAACTGGTCTCTCTGCCTGACTTTAAAGTTCTTATAAGTACAATGGTGACTTGTTGATTTGTACTGTACACAGTACACACATTATTATAATATCATTAAAGTGAATGTATTTTATTTATATTTTCTTGTGTTTGACTGCTGTCATAAAGGATGGCCAAGAGATCATTGAATAGAAAAGTATGCTGCTCCCTAAGCTTTGAATCAGTTACAAACCCACCTAAATAAATTGCCTTGCCTTGCCTTGCCTAAATCTTTGGGAGATGGTCTCATTGGATGCAGTTCTGAATGACTGGCTGGCACATCTGGCTGTAGATGTTTCAAATTTTCTTGATATCTTATAAGTCTGTAATTTGATCTTCTTCGTTTACATTTTAAATTGTTTGTTTAAAGTCTGAAACCGTATCATTTGTGCTGCTGAATGTCTTGGCCAGCAACACTTGTGAGGGTTCACTCCTGGTTCAATAAAGATTAAATAAATAAAAAAATTAGGATCATGATTACACTTTGCTTTCTCACTACATTGACTATTGTCACTACGACAATAGTCTTGTCTGCACATAAACTTATGTCCACAGTGTGCAACAAATCTCAGATGTGGCACGGTGGTTTTGTTTTCTAAGAAATGAAGAAATTGCATCACTGTTGCTTTCTGAACCTCCCAATGACCGCAGTGATTAATACTACCTATTTACAGCATGTGGGGAAAGCTTTTCTATTACTGTTTGATGTGGAAATTGTAAGATTTACTGTTTTGGTCTATAATATTATCAGCTTGAGAAACAAACTTTTTGAGTTTTAGTCCTGTTATTTCTTTTACATAGTAACTGGCACAACTTGAGAGGGAAATTCTTTTTTTACTTCCACAAAACTACTTTTTATCTCAATGAACAAAGGTTACTGTGGAAAACAACAAAGCACATTTATTGATTTCATTTAGTGAGTGGAATTCTGTCTGAAGTTTGAACCCACACTGTCACCCAGTTACATTTTCCATTCATTGGTAATTCCTGGAGAATAATCGGTTACACTTTACTTGAAGGTATCTACTTGTTTTAATAAAGAAGTCAGTCAATAAAATTGCATCTGCGATGATCTGATTTCATGCTGCAGAGTAAAGTCAACAGTAAAAAGTGAGACTGAGATATGAGATAACATTGGCATGTGTATTGTTTCCTGTGGCACTCCCGGTATCCCATAACTTTTCTAACATAAAGGTCTCACATGGCGTACCCAGCTCTAGCACCTATGGGGCAAACATGTGACCAATGAATGACCAATGCTGCCATGGATATACTGGCTGGATGAAACATAACAGTTCAGTTATCCACAGCATTTACACTGCAGAGGAGGAACTATCTGGTCTGCTTTCCTTTACTTTGTGAAAGTGCACAGAAATATGGAAATGCCGTGACATAAGCTGCCAGATCTCTATCTGAGATGTGACTCTTGTCACTTTTTTTCAGGGTCCTGCTGAGTAAAGATGTGCTGTGTGGGAGCATCTTGAAGTGAAGTAGGGATTCCCCAAATGTCACCTGATGCATTTAAAGCCCCAAACCTGTTGCCCATCCATTGACAAAGCCTCAGGAGAAGGTTCAGGCGTGTGCCCAGGCAGCAAGACTTTCTACACGATTTAGACAGTTTATACAGGTGGAGGCATAAATAAAACCTTTACTAACCTAACCTGGACTAGAACCATTGTGAGCTGGGACTTGTGTTGCTACCTAAGATATCCATTAGCAATGCCTGGGTCATCTACCTCCTGCACAAAGATGCTGCCTCTACTGCTGCTTCCTCTTTTCATCTCTTGTCATCCGTCATCCCGTCCATGCCAATTAACGAGCCAAATCCAGAAAGATCTGTCAGATTTGGGAAAGAGTGTGGAGGTAAGGTGGCATCTTTCTGATCCAATGTTGTCTGTCACATAGGTTCAGTGGTGGAAGAAGTATTCAGATAATTTATTTAAGTAAAAGTACTAATACCACACTAAAAATACTCTGTTACAGTAAAAGTCCTTTATTGAAAATGTTACTTAAGTAAAAGTAGCCTATGTAAGTATAATCAGGAACATGTAGTTAAAGTATTGAAAGTAAAGAAAAATCCTCCCATGTTAGAAAGTGGAAAGGATCCAAACAGTTGTGTGTTTAATGGTCTAATCATTTCAGCTGGACTTGTAGGCCGTTATATTGTTGGCTAGTTTCATTTATAATGAAACATCAGATTTTATAAACTACATGTTTTTTGTGTGCAGAAATCTTAATGTGTAAAGCAACTGGTAACTAAAGCTGTCAGATGAATGTAGTGGAGTAAAAAGTACAATATTTCTCTCTGAAATGTAGCGTAGTAGAAGTAGAAAGTGGCATGAAAAGAAAAGACTCAAGTAAAGTAAAAGTACCTCAACATTTGGACTTAAGTACAGTACTGGAGAAAATGTACTTAGTTTCATTCCACCCCTGCATAGGTTACATCACTTCACATAATGGGTTGCAGGCCAGGGAATACTGTAGGATTGAATATAGTGGTACTTTATGTTGACATCAGATATCAGATCTTCAGCTCATGCATTAAGGCTGACAGAGTAATCAGCTGTCAACAATAGATGCATTTGACAGTCAAAAAGACTTTCTTATTAATGTTTCAGTAACCTTTTTTTTACATTTCCAGTTGTTGCAGTCATAGTAATTGTTTATATATTTCCCTTTTTCCTTGACGTTTATTTGATAGCATAGTGCAGTATAGTAGCATAGATAAGAAGTGTTAACGTTCGAGTAGTATCGACCAATCACATTTGGTTGCATGCAGGTAAACAGTCTGCAGAGTAGTCTACAGTGTGCGTGTGTGTGTGTGTGTGTGTGTGTGTGTAAGTGTGTGTCTGTGTGTCTGTGTGTGTCTGTGTGTCTGTGTGTGTGGATGTGTGGGTGTGGGGGTGCCCGTGTGTGTGTGTCATATGAACCACAAGGAAAAGTGATAATAGAAATGATTAAACATGTTGCTGCTCGGACTCCATTTGGCATTTTATTCCTTATTTGATAGCTGATGCTGATGCTACTGGTGATTTCATTAACTTTGTTTGTTTGAATCAACAGCACTGTTCTGAGAACTGCAGCACAGCTAATATCACTGTAAGTGTACCATCATGTTCTTCATCTCTTGTTCTAACTCCTGATGCCACTTGCTCTGCTTCTTTGCTGCGTCACTGTTTTATTGGATTGAAATATTTTCTGATTATATTGCTTATTTAATGATGTTATACTCATAGATAAATATATATATTTTTTTATCATAACACCAGTTAAAACCAAAATCTGCTCTTTGGCAAAATTCGGACACTTGTTACCAAAGACAAATTTGTAGAAAGGCCGAACGCAAATGGAAACGGGATAGGTTAACTGTCTCTTTCCATATGTTCAAAGACTCTCTTATAGCATATCAAAATGCTGCTAAGTTAGCTAAAGCTGCATATTTTTCGAATCTAATTGAATCTAATCACTCTAATCCAAAGGTCCTGTTTTCAGTCATTCAGTCTGTTGTAAATCCACCTGTTAAATTGTCTGTTGCCTCAGATGCTCTATGTGAAGACTTCTTGAGATTTTTTTCAAACAAAATTACTAAATTAAGACTTAGTGTCAGTTCTAGTCTAACTCTCCCCCCAATCATGTCACTTGCTGCTGGCATTTGGGAGGTTTTTGATCCTATCAACCTCCAGACACTGAAGGATGTGAGCGTTAAGCTAAAACCTTCATTTTGCCCTAATGACATCATTCAGCCGAGATTTCTCAAATTAATCATTGACTCCGTGGGTCCAGGTATGGTATCTCTCATTAACAAGTGCCTTAATACAGGCTCTGTTCCAGCCGATTTCAAAGTGGCTACGATCACTCCCCTACTCAAGAAGCCTTCACTGGATCCTTCTGTTTTAAATAATTACCGGCCCATCTCAGTCTTACCTTTCATTTCTAAGTTGTTGGAGAAAATTGTGTTGGATCAACTTCAACGCTTCTTGTCTAACAACTGTATTTATAAGGTTTTTCAATCTGGGTTTAGGACTGCACACAGCACCGAGTCCGCTCTCCTGCGAGTGCTAAACGATTTTTACATTTCTACTGATTCTGGAGATACTGTTGTTCTAGTTCTTCTAGATCTTTCGGCAGCTTTTGACACCATTGACCACCCTACTCTGTTAGCTAGACTTGAGACCTGGGTAGGCCTAAAAGCCTCAAATTGCCTGTCTTCAGTTAGTCCAAAATGCTGCAGCCAGACTTATCTTTAACTGTCGAAAATATGTCCATATCACCCCTATTCTCAAATCTCTACACTGGTTGCCCGTTCAACAGAGAATAGATTTCAAAATCCTTCTCTTTGTCTTCAAAGAGTTTGTAAGCAGACCGCTACCGACAACGTTATCTTCACTTCACCTGTTCACCTGACTTTAGCAGTTTAGATAACAGACATTTGACTGTCCTGCTGTAGTCTGGATCTCACACTGCATCCGGAGCTTAGCACTCACCAAGACCATTATGATTGGTTTAAAGAAATGCAAACAACCCAGAGCCTTTTTTTCCTATCCCAGAATGCATATGTGGTGTAGCCAGACTTTACTCCACAGAGCTGTGAAGATAGAGCTGGACATGAGAGACTAGTCCTGCTTTTATTACAGACATGTGAACTAACCACAGACACTTGCCTGGCTCACAGCAAGGCGCCGCTGCAGAATCACACAGCTTCAGCACCATGAAGTCTTTACCACTTCCTCTTTGCTTTGCTGTTATCTCATCTGAACCAATTTCAGTTATTGCTGCATAGCTTTGTTGACTGCGAAATGTATAATTTTAACAACAAACAAATTTAATCTCTTTACATGATCTAATTTTATCTCCTCAGGATACGTGCAAGTGTTTAAACGTCAACGTGTCACAAGGGGTAAGTAGTGTGTGTGTTGTTGTGTGTGAGTTTGAGAGAGAGATGGTTATCATTGTTAACGTACTGTAAATGTGTGCAACTCAGAGAGTTGGATTACTTTCATCTCGTAGTGAGATTGTTGTCTCAACTGCTGCTTCCGAGCTGAAGAAGAATTAAGATGAACCTCTGAATTGTTGCCAGGCAATGATTTCTAACTTTTGATTGAGGTGGACTGTTGACATACTAAGCTCATTCGGTTTAAGCCAACCCCCTCCAACCCCTCCCCATCCTTACATAGCTTTCTTTTGTATTCATTTAACTGAAATCATATTTCCTTTTCACCTTAATGATGGTGTACAGTTGATATAATGCTCATGGGGAGCAGACAGCTCAGAGTTTTAAATAAAGCAACACAATATCCAAGCTCTTAAATAGCTCTCAAATCATCTTATCACATGTGGAAAGTGTGTTCATGTGTTACTAACGTTGCTATGTCTGCCTTCTGGACAGGACTGTGCCTCTCCTGGTTATTTCGTTGAAGGCTTGGAATCCCTGCTCTCCAATATTCCCAGTTCTTCCAGAGCTAATCTGAGCAAATTCACCGAAAACCTGTTCAGGGCCCTGAAGTATATGAATGGAAAGCCAGACTGTAAGGTAAGATGATGATTTGGGCGCATATATTATTGTTAGCATTGAACGCCAGCTCACTCAGTTTATCATCTGTCGTTATTTTATTTTTTATTTCCTCTTGCTCAAACTGGCCGTTAAGAAATCCAAAATACACATTATGTTGTGTCAGGCTGTCACGTAGTGTTCAGGCCGATGAGAGGTGTCATATTAGCTTTTGTTAAACTTTAGAATGTATTTTTTATTCTTTTAATGGCCAGTATGAACAGGAGGAATGATTACAGCCATTAAAAGCTACTTCAATGTAAATATAACTGTTGCTTTTAGACGGACTTAAAAAAAATCGTGAGCTCATCCTTTAAATGGAATTGTTCTTGGGTTCAAATGGTAGCTCGGTTCAGCTTGGACTCTAAAATAAACAGACACAGGATCAGCTTTATGATTTCCAGCTGCACACATTTGATCATGAGACAAAGTGTCCTTAGCCCTAATTTTAACATATTTTATAGTTATTTGTTATGGCTAATAAGATTGAACTATACTGGAAAACAAAAGCTACAACAAAGAATTGTGTGATCATTTTCTGTCAGGTCATCTCTGCAAGCGACTGATTTTACAATACACACTCATCATTTGATTCATTGTTAATATAGTATAAAATATAGAAACATTGATAAGTGTTGCTTTATATACAACTGCTTCTCCTTTCAGGAAAAGATGAAGCACAACTGTTTGCTGCCGGGGAAGCCCTCACCAAAAAGGTTCCTTCAGAAACTGGAAGAGATAACACAGAAGATAAAATCAGCTGAATGACCTCAATGATCAGTGCATGTTTCTTCACCAATCCTCATTCTCATTCAGCAATGACTGTGCGTTACATCTGTGTGTTACTGTATGCTTTAAGGCATATTTGTATAATTTTCTTTTCAGTATTTTAAAATGAAGCGTCACAGATATTCTCACATCTTATTAGGGTGGAGAATTCTTTGAGTGGATTTTTGCTGCTTTTGACATAAGAAGTAAAGTAAAGAAAGTCCCCAATTTAAAAAGAGACAAAACAAACTTGTTAGACAATAGTTTAGTGCAACTTGTTTACAATTGCTTGCCATGTAAACGATTCCCTGGTCAGTAGTTGAGATGGTTTAGAATGAGAAATGGAAACCGTAACTCACAGTCCATTCACGAGCGTTTTCCTAGGACTTCTGACAGCTAGCTTAATAAATAAGAGGAGACTTTCATGCAGAAAGAGATACTCAAGGAATAACTCAACAACTGATGGTGATTAATTCATCTAATGAGCATGGATCACATGGTTCATCAATAATCAGTCACTGGTATATGCACTGTGTTATACATCTATTATGAGACCCAGAAATAAAATGTTCTGTATGATTCCCAATCAGCTGTATGCCAGCGGTACTTATGTGGATTACAACTTATTTATTATTGATAATATAGATGATGAACATGAAATATGATAAATGTTTGCAAATGTATTGGTTCATACCTAGTATTTATTTTATTTATTAATAATTTATCAATTATTTATCATACATGGCAATGGATGTATTATTTGTGTGGTGTGTTGAATAAAGACTGAGCAGTAATGTACACAGATCTGTGTTCTCAGACTCTCTGTTCTCTGTTTCTTTTCATGTTTTGTGAATCACTTTGTGCCACATAAATACTAAGTATAATAAGTTTTATTGTCATTAATCCAGTATGTTGGTTTGTTGCCCTAACTAGGGTTTATATGTTAATTATAACCGATCTCATGTCATTGTTTTGAGGAACGACAACAAAAATTAAATGGTTTGTGGTTCTATTCTACGTGAATTCGCGAAAATAGTCCGGAGTAATAGTCTATATCCTTGAAGTTAAACTTTCGGGATTGCTCCGGTGCCGCAGGAAATTCCGCCAGATGCACGTCTTGTCGCCGATGTCCGTTTTCTTCCGCTTTCAGCCACTATGGTTAACTGCTCCTCAGAGCTCTGCAGAGTAAATCCAGACAGCTAGCTAGACTATCTGTCCAATCTGAGTTTTCTGTTGCACCACTAAAACAACTTTTGAACGTACACGTTCCACCAAAACAAGTTCCTTCCCAAGGCTATTTTGCAGAGGCACCGTTGCTCCATCCGGCGCTTAGCACCGCCCAAGACAATTGTGATTGGTTTAAAGAAATGCCAATTAACCAGAGCACATTTTTATTCCATCTAGGAATGCTGTGTGGACTAGCCAGACCCTCCAGTAACAATACCAGTATCAGGGCCAGTACCAATACCAATACCAATACTAATACCAGTAACAATACCAGTACCAGTACCAGTACCAGTACCAGTACCAATACCAGTACCAATAAATAAAAAGTGATACAGATACCTATTGAGTACTTTATTGGCACGCTGAACTGCCAACTCAGTCACATACATGACGCTGGACTCCACCTCTCCACAGACTGTGTAAGGGCTGTAGCTGCTGCAGTAGTCACCAACCAATCACACATCACATTAAATCAAGGAATGCTTGCTGTGAATGGCTGCCAGCAAAATCGGACAAATAGTCTTTTTTTCTAGGTCTGGATCCAAAAAGGATGGAAAGAACTGGAGAAGTTTATATACTGCTTAGTACTGTGTTGTTTCGGTCGATAGCTTAAACATAAAACAACATAGCTTAAAGCTGTGTTGTTGATGATGAAGAATTGATGGGCAGGGCAGAGGGAAACTAACACAAAGAGGACACAAAGAGGACATTTCTTAACAAAAGTAACTTTTTAGACTTTAGAACTGTAACTTTGGAAGAAACCCAATCACAGTGCTGAAGCCTCATATTAGCATCAGCTAAACTCTCTGCATTGGGATCCCCAATCAATCCCATTGAAATTGCTGTAAGGGAGACCCCCTTAGTGGCCAGTATGTTTTAGGAATGTGAACATATCCTTTAAAGCAGTGGTTCTCAAACTTTTTTAATAATGTACCCCCTTTGAATTTTTTTTTTTTAAGCCAAGTACCCCCTGACCAGCACAAAACATTTTTGGTAGGAAAACAAGTCTACATAATGAGGTACAACACAGTACCCCTGGACTCTGCTGCCCTCTGTAGGCTTTCAGCAGAGGGAGAGGGAGAGAGGGAGGGAGGGAGGGAGGGAGGGAGGGAGGGAGAGTTGTACATGCAGTATGTGAATATGTTGAGGAAGCAGGAGTAAGGTAGCATACGTAGCAGAGACCTTCAGTCTATCAGCGTCTATCAGCATCCAGCTATGCAGCCACCACCCAGAAAGGTAAGGTCCTGTAGTCTCCATTAATAATAATGTACAGACTACTTTCATCTCATCCCATCCTCTTTAAAGTTAATACATTTTACAGTTACAATTTGAAGAGCACATCAATTAAAAATGCATTTTACATGCTTCCAAATAAGTGTGACATACAGCAGCTGAGATGGGTTTATAGTTTGTACAAATATTTTTTTTTGATAGTGGATGCATTTCCTGTGCACGCATCTGTCTGCAAGTATTGAACATTTATTTTGGCCCATTGTGTGAATGCATATTACAGTACATGTACTGACTCTAAATACATGTACTGTACACGCTCATTGAGTGTGTCTATTGAAAGGTATTTGAGACGTTACATCCTGCACTCCAGTCACAGCTGGACATATTATTCCCTTTCAGAGCAAATTTATCTTGCAACCCAAAACTCATTTTACAAATTATGATTAGAAACATTAGTCATTTACCGGCAGAGTCTATGACTTTGATGGAGAGTAAGCATATCAAAGTTGGTATTCCACTTGGTGGTTGTCAATCCCAGCAGCACTACATTAACTTTTAAAAACCTTTTACATAAATCTATCTTTTGGATAGGTTGTTTTGGGGGAAATGTTATGTCTTATAATGATTGATATTAACTTTCCAGGAATTAAGAATTGTGACTCTAAATCCAAATCTTTAAAATATCAACCGGATTAACAGCTAACACTGGGCAACAGAGTAATGTTTTTTTTTTTTTTTTTTTTTATTTAAAATGCTAAAAACAAAGAAAAATGTAAATTACTGAAGATGTGACATCACTTAGCTCTCTCTCTAGCTCAGTCTGTGGTGTGGGATGGTTCCAACATTTCCAGCTGTCATTGCAGCAACATCACAAGTGTAATCATACAGACTATGGGTGTAATCTATTACTTTCATGAAGGCTACTCTTCAGCCAGGTTGTATAGTTCCCTGATGTTTGACACTGCTGGATGGGAAGTGGAACCATGCAGTCCATGTAGCAAACAGTTTGGACAGAGTTGACTTTTAAAGAGCCTAAAGTGAAGGAATCTTGTATTTCCTTTTAAACACCTCTCTGGTAAAATAAAAAGTGTGCTGTGGTCAGACATTATATGAAATTAAGTGGATGGGGTTATTGTGTGTTCTTAAATGTTGGCCCATTACAATGTTAAAAATGTGAAATAGTTAGCCCGCTAGCTAGCCAACTTGGTGCTTGCTTGTAATGAGCAATATAAGGAGGAAGTTAGGTAACTTTAGGTAATGCCTATAACTGTGACTACATGAAAAGGAAGTACAGTCTGTCTCAGCCCTACTTAAACATGCGGACAGTAACATGTTCATGTGGAATATTTTCCAATGTCAACAGTTAGAAAGGATTGACAGTTCACTTTCTGATAATGAGCTGCAACATTAATGCAAAAGAAAGACGGCTCAAATTGTCCTTTTAAAATATTAGCATGTCAAGGTATCATCCCGATGTCCCCAGGCCATGGTTGTCTCTTGATATAAACTAACATTGTCAGAGATTGATAGGGGCTACCTTCGCAGTTCAAAGTGCAAAAGAACAAAGGGAGATGGACGTTTCAGTCTGAACGGTAAACATCTGTTCAGTCACTGTGGAGATATTAATGTCAAAAGTCAGGAAAACAAATCATGCAACATGCAAATTTGAGGGTACAAATTTAAAGGAATATCACTTCGGTAGACTATAAGCTGTGGATGTTTTCCACATAATTACCAAGGGGAAAAACTATTGAGAACATAAGGTCACTTTAATGTGTCATGTTACTGTGTAAAATGTGTAAGTGGTTATTGTGCCTGAGAACATTCTTACTATAATCTTACTTACAGTATATATATATATATATATATATATATATATATATATATATATATATATATATATATATATATATATATATATATATATAAATGATACATTGCAATAGTTAACTTACGTAGCCTTCGTAGAGGCACTGCCCAGCATTGTCCTGTCTTCAACATATCCTAACTCCTAACTCCTAACCACTCCCACAGGACTCTTCTGTGTGTTTCCTAGCTTCCTTGCTGACAAGTGTTACCTGGATGTGCAGCCTGTTCTGTTACTATTTCTCGACCTGCTTTGACTTTTTCACCTAAGCTAGGACCAGTCAACATCACAGTGTTGTGTGTGTGTGTGTGTGTGTGTGTGTGTGTGTGTGTGTGTGTGTGGTAAAGGAGAGCCAGCAGGTGAAATTGGTGTTCTCTGAGCAGCTCAGCAGATTGCAGAGCAAGCAGCAGCAGGACACCGAGCTGCTGGAGGAGATCAGGTACAGACTGACTGTGACATGAAATCCTCTCGTTGGATTCAATGAGCCAGAGGGTGATGGGCACAGAGATCCATAGAGGAAGGGAGAGTGAACGCATGTTAATTGACATGTCTGTTGATGCTGTGCTCTTGTGTGTTCCCCAAGGAGCTTCAGTAAGAATCGAGCAGCTATAGAGAAGGAGTACGGCCAGGTGAGTACACATCTGCTATTCTAGTCCACTAGCAGTGCTATTACTGGAACATTTCCTGTTTTTACTGGAAATGCTCATGATATATTGATTTGAGGTCTCATATCATTACCTGAGTGCTGTGATGTTGGTTGTTGCCTCTGTGGAGCAGCACACAGGCTAATGCCTCCCTAACTACATAGTTATCTGTATTTCTGTTGGGAAGGATTCGGTGGACCCAAGCGCAGGGCACTGACTCAGAGGAAGGTGAAGTTTAGGATAGCAGCGAATGGCTGTCTGGGGGAAGGGGGCCGATGGAGGCTGGACGGCTTACG